>NW_027529424.1:12580038-12589212 GCF_008692635.1 Crocuta crocuta | reverse complement strand
GCGGCAGGAGTGCTGGCGGCGCGCACGGCGGCAGACGTCCCGGGACTCTTCCCCGCACGAACTGTGAACGCGGCGCTGCAAGGGACACATGTGCTGGTTGCATTTTGCATTTTTGCTTTGCCCCTCCCCCCGCGCCCCAGCGCGGAAACATCACACTTGGCGGGAGAATTTAGCGTCTCTGTTGCGAAGGATCCCTTTCCTTTGAACGCCGCTGGGGAGACGCGGGATGGGGGAGGGGCTGGCATGGCGCTGGGGCCGCCCCTCCCGCCGCCCAGGGAACTGGGCGAATGCATGAGGCCGGCGTTGTCAGGCTTTGGGCAGTCAGTCCAACGCGGCCATCATTTGACGGCATTTGTCTTAGAAAAGGGAGCTCATGGGGTGAGCGCCGCAGTCACAGAGGCTCTTCCCAGTGTGGGGACAAGTTCCTCCTACAGGACAGACTCTGGAGTCGAGAGGCTGCTGTGACCCCGCTGGGCCGAGAGGCAGAGTTCAGAGTTTGGGGTGAGGGGTTTGAATGTGTGCGGCCACCTTTACCCTGGGGAATAAGGAGCCGTGTGGAGCAGGGCTGAGTCCCTCACAGGGTGAGCAGAGCAAATCATCGAAGAAAGGGCCGCTCTGAGGTTAACGATGGGACGGAGATACTGAAGGTCAAGTGGGCAGAGGGTCTGTTGCAGCCTTAGCTCAGCGTGAGTAGAAAAGGTCAACGTCGTGTGTCAGATGGGACAGCAAGATTAAACACAAGAAATGCCTTCCTAACAACGACGCATTGCAGCGCGGCCCACGCTACAACCCTGTGGCCACCTCCAGGCAGCAGCTCACGGAGAGGTGACCAGACACAGCCTATGTGTCACCAGAGGAAGTAAAACAGTAAACCAGCATCTGCGGTAATTTGCGAAAGTCGTGTTGAGAGAGAAATTCATAACAGTAAACGCTTATATTAGGTAAGAAGAAAGCTTTGATGTCAGTGAGAAAAGTACACACCTTCATAAACTAGACCAAGCAGAGCAAAATAAAGGAAATTAGATACAGATGAGACCAGAAATCAATCCAACAGAAATAAAAGCAATAGTGAAATTACAAAACCCAAAACCTCGTTCTTTAAAATGATCAGTGAAACTGATAAATCTGAGTCTGTAATAATTAACAAAATAAGAAAGGAAGAATAAACAAATGACTAATATCAGGAGTGGCAGTAGGGACATCAGATGTCATGGACGATACAGGAAAAATGGGGAAGGACAGTTCTCTGCCAGTAGATGAAATACAAATTCCTTGATGGACAGAAATTACCAAAACTCATTTAAGGAAAGCAAAGCATGAATGGCCCTGAATCTATTAAAGAAATTAAAGTTTTAGTTAAAATATTCCCCACAAAGGAAACGTTGGTATACAATTTCAGTGGTAAAATCTATCAAACGTACACAGCAAAAATAACATCAATTCTTGTACAAATCCTTCATGTTGTAATGTTAGCATTTACCTGACATTAAACCACAAAAACGTTATAAGAGAATGAAATCACAGAAGATCATCCTTCATCAATAGCGACTAAATAATTTTAACAGGATTTATATTTTTAGAGCAGTTTTAGGAACACAGCAAAATTGAGAGGAAAGTACAGATTTCCCGCCCACTTCCCTTCCCCACGCCCCGCCAGAGCCTCCCCCACTATCGACACCCCTACCTGATGGCACATTTGTTACCAAGGATGAACCTACACAGACTCGTCATTATCACCTATGAGTCCCGCTTCATGCTGTGCAGTCCATGAGTCCAGACACATGTATAATGACATGTCTCTGCCATCATGATATCACACAGAGTAGTTTCACTGCCCAGAAATCCTCTGCTCCACGTATCCACCCCATCGCCCCCCACCTCCCACCCCCCGGCAGCCAGTGATCTTTTTACCGACTCCATAGTTTTGTGCTTTCCAGAATGTCACACAGTTGGGATCATACAGTATGTAGGCTTTTCAAAGTGGCTTCTTTTCACTCACTAACTGCATTTAAGTTTCCTCCATGTCTTTTCATGGCGTGGTAGCGCATTTCTTTCTAGCACTGAATAATATTCCATTGTCGGGATGGAGCACAGTTTACTTATCCTAGACTTAACATTTTTAAGGAAATACTAGCATACAGAATCCAGCAATACACCAAATACATCATGACGAAGTGGAGTTTATCCCAGGAATTCAAGGTTGTTTCAATTTTTGAAAATACATCAATTCAATTCACCCTATGAGCAGATTAAAAAAGAAAAGTTACCCAACCGTTTTTAAAATGTAGAGAAAAAAACATTAACAAAATTCAATATTCATTCTTTAAAATTCCTTTTAGAAAACTAGAAATATAAGAAGCATGTCAGCCTCAAAAATCTACAGCTATATCATACTAGGTGGTGAAGGACCGACTGATTTCTCCAGTGATCGGGAACAAGACAAAGGTATACGCTCTCGTCAATTCTATTCTTCACTGTACTAGATCTTTAGAAAGTACAATAAGCAGGACAATTTTTTTTTTCAGAAGAATGAATCCAGTTTAATTCAGAAAATTCCCAAGATTTTGCTGCCACTGCTACACCTACAACCACCATGACCAATGCAACCATCCAGTGCCAACAGTCAAACTGGTGATGGAACAGGTTACAAGGTCAATATCAGGCATGAACTGTATTCCAATGTATCTGTTCTGAAAAAACGGAAATTGAAATTCAGCTGCCAGCAGCATTTACAAAAACATCTGACACATGAATTCTTAAGGATAATTATGTCAAAATTTGTGGGCTATATGCATACTGAGAAACACCAAACACTGTGGAGAGAAATTCAAGAAGATCCAAATATATTTAGAAATATGCCACATTCGTGGATTAGAAGACTCAATAATGTTACTATGTAATTCCCCACAAAGTTAAAATATTTAAGTAGTTGTAATGAAAATTCCTGTAGGGATGGGACACCTGGCTGTCTCAGTCCATAATGCATGTGACACTAGATCTCAGGGTCATGAGCTCAAGCCCCATACTGAGCATGGAATTTACTTTAAAAAAAATTCTGGTAGGATTTTTATTTAGAAATTTACAAGCTGATTCTAAAATTTGTGTGATAACACAAAGAACCCAGAAATAGTCAAAAACTTTTTAGCAGAAGACCAAAGCTGGATGCTGTATATTAATTAATTTACAGACATAATGTGAAAATTCACTAAGAAAGACACCACAGTTTTTGTATAAAAATAGGTGTGTATATTAAACGAAACTTATTAGGAAATCCAACTACAGACTCAAATATCTATGGCCAGTTGATAATAACAATACCATTCTAGTTCAATGAAGAAAGAATTGTCTCTAAGAAATGGCCATGACAAAAGCATATATATAAAACATATATATATGTATCTATGTATTCATATTATATATTTAACATATAATACCTCATACATACAACATAATTTATATAATATGTAACATATAATTATATATTTATATCAACCCTTACTTCATATCATAAATATAATTTAAAATGAATCATGGATTTACATGTAAGAGCTAAGTAAATAAAAATTCCAGAGTAATACATAGGAGAACATCTTCACGTCCTTGGAAAAGGCAAGAAAAGATTTTTGGTCTGATATAAAAAGCCAAAACCACAAAAGGAAATTCAAATGAGCTAAACCTCAACCAAATTAAAAAGAAACAGAATGCTCTTCAAAAGTCACTTTTAATAAAAGAAATGATGAGCTGCAGTTTAAGAGATAGTATGTAAAAAACATTTATCTAATTAATAACTTTTATCTGAATTTATAAAGAACCTTTTAATCCAATAAGGAAGGAATACATCATATTTAAATGGAAAAAAATTTAATAGTTCAGAAAATAAAATATATTGATGGCACAGAAGCACATAAAGCAAACAGCCAAGGGACACCGGGTGGCTTGTAGGTTGAGCACCGGACTCTTGATTTCGGCTCAGATCGTGAGCTCATGGTTCATGAGTTCGAGTGCCACATCAGGTTCTGCACTGGCAGTGGGGAGCCTGCTTGGGATTCTCTCCCTCTCCCTCTCTCTGCTCCTCTCTCACTTGGTCTCTTTCTCCCTGTCAAAATACATAAATAAACTTAAAAAAAAGAAAACAGTCAATCTAACTAGTGATTTGTGAAATCTCAGTCAGAATCACTGTGGACAGTATTAAATACTCTCTACAATTGTTACCAGTCAGCAGACACACCAAATTTTGGAGAGCACGAGGCATAACTGGGCATCTCATAATCTGTGGCTTGGAATGTAAAGTAGCGCAGTCACTTGGGAACATAATTTGGCCAATTCTTTCAAAGTTGAACACACACTTACCATATGATTAATTTATTACTTAATGAACTGATATAAGTCAAACATTATTGACAAAAAACTTGTATGTAAGTGTTCATGACAAATTGATTCCTCATAATCAAAATTTGTAAAGAAATTCAGTAACTGTTGCACTGGTAAATGGATGAATAAAGTACAGTTATATGTTTTTAGAAGTTTCTTTTTTAAATGTTTATTTTTGAGAGGCAGAGGGAGAGTGGGGGAGGGGCAGAGAGAGAGGCAGACACAGGCTGCCTCTGCACTATCAGAGCCGGACGCAGGGTTCGAACCCACGAATCACGAGATCATAACCTGAGACGAAGTCAGATGCTCAACTGACTGAGCCACCCAGATGCCCCAATTGTAGTTATAATCATACAAAAGAATACTATTTGGGAGAAAAGAAGCAAACTGCTAATCCATGAAACAACCTTGAAGAATTTCTAAAGTATTCTGCTAAGTGAAAGGGTGAGACATGAGAGATTAAATATTGTATGACTTCAGGTACATGGACTTTTGTACTGTAGAGTTTTATGGGGATAATCAGCAGATATATGGGTGGGTAGGGCCAGGTGGGCCAGGAGGGATTAACCGCAAAGGAGCAGGATGAAAATTTGGAGGTGACCAACATGTTCTTTACAACGAGAGTCTGCTGGTCGCATGGCTGTGTGTGCTGTTGAAACTCATTAAACTGTAAAGTTACAATTAGGGGGTATACTCTTATTATGGGTATATTATAGCCCAAGAAAGCTGATACAAAAATGAACAGAGGTAAAAACTTTGTTAGAAAACCGGAAGCTGGAAGAAAACATTGCTAGCGAACTTGCATTATGAGAAATGCTGAAAGAAGTTAGTAAAACATGAAGGAAAATTACACCAGATGGAAACTTATATGAACAGGGGGCGCCTGGATGGCTCAGTTGGTTAAGCGTCCAACTTCAGCTCAGGTCATGTTCTCACAGTTCTTGGGATCGGACCCCACATCAGGCTCTGCGCTGACAGCCGGAGCCAGCTTGGGATTCTTTCTCACCTTCTCTCCCTGCTCCTCCCCGACTCGCACTTTCTCTCTCTTTCAGAATAAATAACTAAACTTAAAAAAAAAAAAGAAAGAAATATATTTTGGAACATTATTAAATCCATTTAAAGAGGGCAGTATTTACTGATACCAAAATCATACATATATACATTACAAGAAAACTGTATGCCTATATTTTCATGAATACAGACACAAAAATCCTTAAAAAGAATCAGATAATCAAATCCATCAGTATATAAAAATGGCTAAATATTAGAGCTAGTTTATCTGAGGAATGCAATTTTGACTGAACATTTGAAAAAAATCACTGAATATAATCTACATATTAATAGACTCTTAAGGAAGATCTACATGATTTTCTCAATAGTTGCATTAAAAGCATTTGAGAAAATCAAAACTCATTCATGATAAAACCTCTCAACAAACTGGGAATAGAAGATTATTTACTCAACCTGATAAATGAGATCTTGGAGTAAGGTGCACCTAACATCATGCATAGGTCCATTTGTCATAGTTATGGTACAGGACATGGGTGTTAATTCTCGTTACTTTAATTCAGTATTTTAGCCAATGCAATATGTCAAGAATAAGGAATGATATTTATACAGACTGCAAAGGGAGAAGTAACTTTATTTGCACATCGCCTCACCATATACACAAGAAAATTCAAAAAATTAAACTACTAGATGTCATAATTGAAATTAGCAGAGTTCCATACACAAGGTCACTATATAAAGATCAATTGTATTTCTTTGTCTTAGCTATGAACGATGGGGAAATGCCAATAAAAATAGCATTTACAGTAGTAGCAAAAACAGCAGATACTTAAGGGAAACTATTGAATAAAAGCTAAAGAGTGTCACACTACATAAAAAATTAAAAAATAAAACCAAACCAAAAAAAAAAACCTACAAAAGATTGTCAAAGGGAAATCACAAGGACCTTAAAGACTGGGGAACCGTATCATGTTCATGAATTGGAAGACTCAGTGTTGTTAAGATGTCATTTCCCACTAATTAGTCTGTATGTTCTGGACACTCTAAATCAAAGTTTCAGTATGCTTCCTTTTTACAGAAATTGACAAGGTGATTCTAAAATTTATATTTTAGAATGTGATTCTAAATTCAGAATAGTCAGCCTAGAATAGTCAAGACAAACTTCAATAAAAATAATAAAATGGGAGAACACACACTGTAGAGAGAGAAAAATAGTCCAAAGGAATGAATGCAGAGTCCAAAAACATACCCATGCTGGTTTTTGATTTATAACAGAGGCTCCAAAACAATTCAGTAGCTAACGGTAAGTCCTTATAAGAAACTGCTGCTGAAATAACAGAATATTGATCCGAAAAAAAAATTAACTTTGACCCCTACCACCCGGAGAAGAAGTAATTTAAACCAAAATATAAACACCCCAAACTATAAATCTTCTAGAAGAAAAGACTGGAAAATACCTCCAAAACGCTCAGTTTGGAACACATGTTTTTAAATAACGGACAGATGACATAGAACAGGACATGTACTAGCAGAAAAGATAAGTTTGACTTAGTCCTAATTAAACATGTCTTCTCATAGAAACTGTAGGGGATGGAATTGCAAACCACAGATATTGATAATACATCTGTTAAAGGGCTTTTATCTATAATAGTGTAAGGAAATACTGCTAATTAGAAATAAAAAGATAACCAATCTATAAGAATTGGAGAGGAGAATGGAATAGATACATCACAAAAAGTAAAAAGTGTTCAGCATCGTTAATCATCAGAAAATTGCAAATTAAAACCACAAGACCTCACTACCTATTCACTAGAGAGCTAAAGTTAAAAAGACTTTTTAGGCGCGCCTGGGTGGCTTAGTCGGTTAAGCGTCCGACTTTCGTTTAGGTCATGATCTCGCGGTTCGTGGGTTCGAGCCCCGCGTCGGGCTCTGTGCTGACTGCCAGCTCAGAGCCTGCAGCCTGTTTCAGTCTGTGACTCCCTCTCTCTCTGACCCTCCCCTGCTCACGCTGTCTCTCTCTCTCTCTCTCCTAGAAATAAATAAAAAAAAATTTAAAAAAAAGACGACTTTTTAAACACATGTATTTTAATGTTTTCTATTGCCTTCTGAAACACCAATGCATATATTTTATAATCTCTGGAGAAACACGGGAAACGCTGGTCTTACCTGATACATAATATTGGTAATTCAAGGTAGGTTGTAATGCTACCTACCCCGTATTCCTTCTTTGGAACTTTATATTTTATTGAATTTCTGTACCTGAATGCTTAGCAAGTACTTTCCTTTACCAGGATCCTGCTCACTATATTCAGACTTTGTAGCCAGAAATGCGGTCCGAGTCGGATTTTCATTACAATTGATAGTATCAAAGGCCCTCTCCGCGCAGCTGCAGAAGAGAACCTCGCCCCAGCTCAGATTTATGTTCCCGCTCCTGCAAGAGACTGCACGGGCACCACCGCACCCCCGGCCTTAGACTAGTTGTGCAATGAGGACCGTGATACAGGGCGCCTGAGCTAACACAAGTTCCCTCCTGACATGATTAACTCCAGGCATTCGGGGCAGCAGGAGCCAGCTAAGAGTGCAGACTAACGAACGTCGGAGGGCACACGTAAGACACGGGAGGCCGGGCACAGTGGACAGGCTGGAGTGCGACGGAAGTAAGTTCAGCCAGAGCAGGAGAGACGGGACTCTTTCAGACCGAACTCTGCTTCCCCGTGCACATCCCCTGTCATCTTCCCTGGACTTTACATCTAGCGGGTGGTGGGGGGAACAGAAAGGAAATAGTGTCCCCATTAGGGGTCATGAACAGTACACTAAGTGAGAGTGACGGTATTTTGACCCTTAGGCCGGCCACCGCTCCTCCGTGGGCAGGGCTCGGGTCCGCGGAGGGATCCTGCACCAGGGCGAGGTCTACGGTCTCACTGAATCTTTTCTTTCTCTGCCAGTGACACGAAGCACAGCAGATATGGGCCCAAGTGTGAAGAAATTGCTTTTCCGGCGCCGTTACCATCGACACCCTGGTATACGACACGTGGGAAGATTAAAAAGATAAACACAAACAACAAAAGGGCAATAAAAATAGCTGATAAAAAATAATGATGCCATTGCTATGGTTTATGGAACACACTGTAGAAAAAGACTTTTCTAGAATAAAAAATGGTACATCGACATTCTCTTAGTTCACCCTATCAAAGGCACATCTGGGAAAAAAGTGCTCCTGGGTTCTTTGTGGCTTTTCATTGATGTGAATTACTGCTAACTGGCAAAAGATGCACTACAGCATGGTCCCTGGCCCGATGTGTTCTAGAAATTTTAAAATATATGCTGACATTTTGGCAGAAATTTGTATGATGTTCTATGTTAGGCAAAAGTGTTAAATGATTTTGACAGCCTAGGAAAGTCAGTAGAATGCAGGGAATAGGTTTCATCCAAATGTGGGTGCAACGATACAGAAGATGTATCCCTCCCAACACCCCCGAAACGTAGTTTAGGACACACTGATTCAAACAAATGTGGCAGCTTGTAAAAAAGACTCAGGAGTAATTCAGTGCCTTTGAACCCTGTTGTAAAATGTTTGGTGACAAAATAGAACAGTTAAAGCCCCAGTGGTAACTGACACCCAACCTAAGCCCTCTTGAGTAGTCAATCTTGTGGAGTGGCGGGAGGGGCAGGTAGAAAGGTGACCACACCCATGCGGCTGCAACGCTTCTGCAGAGTCATGCTAAACGTTAGCATGCTGCAGATCATGGAAACAGGGGGTAAAAAACAAAGCCAGAAGCCCCTACTTTAGTTACC
>NW_027529424.1:12569685-12580030 GCF_008692635.1 Crocuta crocuta | reverse complement strand
CGGCTCCTACTCTTTCTTTAATTCATGGATCCCATTGGTAGCACCATTTTGGCATGGAAAAACATTTCAAGACACGCTGCTTTGTGGCGTCCACGTTGATAGAAGGGTTCATCTCTTCAAACGGTGCCAAGGATTACTGGCAACAAGTAATTTTTACGAAATGTTCACAAGTGTGGGTTAACTAGCACTCAAGTGTATTGGAAGACCGTAAAAATGTTTAGTGAATTCTGAAAGGACTTTTTATGTAGATCCTTCATTGAAATCCTCCTCCACTCTACCTTTTCCATCCTAAAAGTAGCTTAAGTGGTCAACTGATTGTCCCTACACGTGACAGTAAAGGCAGGAGAAGGGTGACAAGCGGCTTGCATGCTGACTCGAGTCTAGTCTGGGGGTGAGGGCAGACGGACAGAAGTCTTCCATCTCATCCAGCACTTTAACCGTAATCTTCAGATTTATCTATAATCTTTAGAACGTTGTCAGTGCATTAGAAGGCTGCAGTGCGCCCCAGCTTAAGACTCAGCTAGTCTTTACCAACCTTGGCCTGGACACAAAAGCAGAGCTTTGTGAGATTAAGATGTTAATGGTTCACTGATCCAAAGAGATTATTATTATGACGGTCAAAGCAAATTTTCTATTTGGAGAATAAGATGTGACAGTGAACTACTTTCTTATGTAGCAGGGAAAAAATCGCCACAGCCCTAAAGGGATACACACTGGAGAGTGTTTTCAGATTTCGATGTCATTACCCCGTGGTAGCCATATTTTGGTTTCTCTTACCTTTGGGTTTCTCTAGTCTAAGCAATCCTGCTGACCTGGCCCAATATGTCCACGGAGCCCCTTAAAACACACTGTGTATTTTGTCTCTTATTTCAGTGGATACACAGTGCATGTTTCCTAATACCTCACACCTGCCATTCTTTTTTTAATTTATATGAAAACATAGAAACAAAGCCTGATTTTAGAGAATGTTGGATTTTTTAAATTTTTTATTTTTTTCATACCGGGTGCTTAGTATCATTTTGAGCAGCCCACGGCTACATCAATGCAGCCTGCATGAAGACTCACTCCTGGGGTCAGATCATTACACGCGCTTTAATCCTTTAGAACAATTTTTCAATACTGTTTACACCAGGGACTTTCTTGTACAAATCCTCTTTACACACACAAGAATAACACAGGAAGGAACACTTTGTCTCTGATCTCTGCAAAGAAGGAGTGCTAACGGCAGCCCTTAGGGGGTTTTCCTATCTTTTAAACCTACCAGGAGGAGATTAATCACAGATCTCTGTGCTGCCTGATGTACAATCAGTTACACGGTTGTGGTGCCGTCGATCAGGTTAGAGGAGGGAGCGGGGTCACAGCGTCCATCATGGCGCGTTGCCAGGGCGAAATAGAGCGGGTGTGCGCTCACAAAGGAGCAAGGGGACCGTTAGTTCACGACTCTTCCGGAATGGTCTCACACATGGTGCCCGTGTGACTTCTGTCTTCACATACACTGTGAAAATGTTTCTCGCTTGTGAAAATGCCCCGATCCATAGCTGGCCTCTCTCTGTAGAGATTCTGAATCTATCAGCATATCCAATGTTTCCATTTACATTGAGCACATACAGGCCGCTTTCCTGGACGTGACCTTACTCGATGCCACAGTGGACAGGTGAAGCAGGCACGGGAAGGTCTCTGCAAATGACCCGTCGATGTAAAATGTGCTGCGTTGAGTACTTCATGCAGCCCTTCCTGCAATCAGGGTCTAAGGTACGCGTTCAAATACCTCAGTCTCTATAAATGTGCAACAATCATCTCAGTGCGTGGAGAATTCAGACGTCTAACGCTGGAGACAGCGGTCAGGCTGTGCCGAGACCGTGTTTGCATGAGCTTCTTTCAATATCCTGGGCTCTATTCCTTCGACTAAAATGCGATTCTCTTCACGCTCTTAACACTGCAGTTTTCCTGGTTCTGTTGCTCTCATTTAAAGATATAAACACACACTGTAGTTGAGATAAATGTGAAACATATAATCTCTATTTTTATTACAAATNTGCAACAATCATCTCAGTGCGTGGAGAATTCAGACGTCTAACGCTGGAGACAGCGGTCAGGCTGTGCCGAGACCGTGTTTGCATGAGCTTCTTTCAATATCCTGGGCTCTATTCCTTCGACTAAAATGCGATTCTCTTCACGCTCTTAACACTGCAGTTTTCCTGGTTCTGTTGCTCTCATTTAAAGATATAAACACACACCGTAGTTGAGATAAATGTGAAACATATAATTTCTATTTTTATTACAAANGTCGGACGCTTAACCGACTAAGCCACCCAGGCGCCCCTACAAATAATTTCTTAAATGAAAAAACTTTATGCAAAATTAAATTGAGAGTAAGGTACTTTAAGGTAGATATCAGGAACAGGGCACCAGAGTGGCTCAGTCGGCTAAGTATCCGACTTGGGCTCAGGTCATGATCTCTCAGTCCATGGGTTCGAGCCCTGCATCAGGCTCCATGCTGACAGCTCAGAGCCTGGAGCCTGCTTCAGATTCTCTCTCTCTCTCTCTCTCTCTCGCTCTGCCCCTCCCCTACTCATGCTCTGTTTCTCTCAAGAATAAATATAAAAGTTAAGAAAAAATTTTTAAAGGTTGGTATCAGGAACTAGCTACAAAGGGAATGTTATATACCTCAACAGAATTTTTTTAAATGAACAAAGAGTAGTTGGGGAAGCATGTGAGCCTTCTGGACTTTCTCAGATAAGAAAAACTAAAACAGCAAACAAAACAGATGTGATCAAACAAACAAATAAAAGAAACTAAAAATATCCAGAGGAGGATCCAGTGTGTCTCAGGCAAACTTGAACCGGAGGATTTAAAACTTGAGTTTCATGAAGCAAGAGACACCGACTGTGGCTGCATGTGACAGATGGAGAGAAGCAGGGACACACCGAAGGGCTGATGGAAACTCAAGAGGAGGGTGCTGGTGGGGTCACGTGACAAGTAGCAGGAAGGAATGTTTTGTAGCTGCGCACGCACGTGGAAACTGCCCAACACTTTTTTATTAACACCCCAGCAGGAAAGTATCCAAAATACGGTTTGGTAGAACAGGATGCTGAGATGCACATGGAGTTTTGCCAAAACACAGTAAGGAGAGTGAAGTTTCTAAGCAAGGAGGAAATATGAGACACAGGCGGGCAAAATATTTCTGGTCCGAAGGTGAGCTGTGTGGTCAGGTGACATGCCAGGGACTCAGGAAATACTGAGTGACCCCGTGGGTTCGTGCAAAGGAGAAACGGTAGCCATGTGTGTTGGCACGGTCTTGCCTATCACAAGCTACACACTCTTTGGTGAACTGGTACTCTGGTACATGTGAGGGAGGAAGGGACGCCAGAGATAGGCGTTCAGTCCAAATGAGGCCAAAACCAGAAAGTTACGGAGAAAAGCCTGAAAACCAGTGCAGAAGAATCAAAATGAAAGCCAAAGTTTAGAAATAGTAGATGAACAATAGATGTAATCATTGTTCACAATCACCTACTTGAGTTTAAAACTCCTCAATCATGTATATTATTCATGAAAGTGTATTTTAAAATGGACACAACCCTTATTAAAAAGATGATATCCATGATTATTTTCTTTGAACGATATCCTTGAAAGTAAATTACTGGTCTGCAGAAAAAAATGTTTTGATACATATTCTAAATGACCTTACAGAAAGGTTTTTCCAGTTTGTAATCACTTCCACAGTGTTTTTTCACATGCACATTTTGGTGTTTGCTTGTTTTTTTGCTTTTAATATGGACTTTATTTTTTGGAGAAGTTGAGGTTTCACAAGAAAACTGAGTAGAAAGTAGAGTTCCCGTACGCTTCTTCCCCACAGCCCCAGAGACCAACTTCCCCACCAGGTGGGCCATTTTCGGCAACCAGTGAACCGATACTGATGTGTCACTACTACCCTGAGTCCATAGTTTGCATCAGGGGTCACTCCCAGGGTTGCGTTTTGGACCAATGTGTAATGACATATATCCATAATTACAGTACCTTCCAGAATAACTTCACGGCACTAAAAATATCCTATTCATCCCTCTCTCCTCCCTCAGCTCTGACCTTTCACTGTCTGCACAGTTGTGCCTTTGCAAGAATATCATCGAATTGGAATCCTGTAGCGTGCAGCCTTTTCACAGTGAAGGATTGTGTCCATCACTTAGCCATATGTTTTTAAGGTTCCTTCATGTCTCTTCATGGCTTGAGAGCTCATTTCTTTGTAGTGCTGAATAATATTCCCTTATCTGGGTGGGCCACAGTGTGTTTACCCATCAACTACTGAAGGGCCTCTTGGTTGCTTCCAAGTTTGGGCAAATGTGAACAAAACCACAATAAACATCCGTGTGCAGGCTTTTGTGGAGACACATGGTTTTCAATTCTGCTGGGTAATCACTAAGAAGCACAATTTCTTGATGGTATAACAGTATATTTAGTCTTGTAAGAACCCACCAGAAAGTCCATCCAAATGGCTTCACCATTTTGTACTCCGTCAGCGATGACCGAGTTCATGGCTCCAAGTCCTCACCAGCATTTGGTGTTGTCAGCGTTTTGAATTTCAGCTGCCCTAGTAAGTGTGTAGCGGTGCCTCAGCCTTGTCTGAATTTGTGTTTCCATAGTGACATATGATGTGCACCATTTTTCATCTGCTTTTTTCCTACCTGAATATATTCTTTAATGTGGTGTCTACTCAGATCCTTTGTCCATTTTTTAAATTAATTGTGTTCTTATTATTGAATTTTAAGAGTTGTTTGTATATTTTGGATACCAGTTCTTTATCTGACATGTCTTTTGAAAAGACATTTTCTCCCAGTTTGTGACTGTCTTTTCATCGAATTACTGTCTTTTGCAGAGCAGAAGTTTTTACTTTTAATTCTGTCCAACTTACCAATTTTTTTTCATGATTGTGTTTTCTGTATTGGGCCTAAAAAGTCACCACCAAATCTAAGCTCGGGTAGATTATCTCCTCTTATCTCTAGGAGCTTCATAGTTGTCTTTATAGTTCTTCACACTTAAACATATGATCGTTTTGAGTTGGTTTTGTGAAATTATGTTTAGATTTATTTATTTTTGCCTGCGGGTATCCACTTGCTCAGCACCATTTGTCGAAGAGGTTACCCTTCCTTCACTGTGCTGCCTTTGCTCCTTAGTCAAGGTCAGTAGCTGTATTTGTGTATGTCTATTTCTGGACTCTCTATTTTGTTCCCTTGATCTATGTTTCCATTCTTTCACCAACAGCACACTATAGCATATTAAAAAAATTTATTGAAGTATAGTTGACACACAAATAACTGTACATACTTAGTATATACAGTCCAGTGAGTTTAAACATAAGCACACATCTGTGAAACTATCATCACAATAAGAAACATATCCATCATCTCCAAGTTTCGTTTTATACTCACTCCCTTTTTTTAAAGTTTATTTTATTTATTGAGTGGGGGGGAGGAGCATGGAAAGTACAGGGAAAGGAGAGAGAGAATCCCAAGCAGGCTCTGCACCATCAGCACAGAGTCTGATGTGGGGCTCGAGCTCACGAACCTTGAGATCATGACCTGAGCTGAAACCAAGAGTCAGGTGCTTAACCACCGAGACACGCATGTGCCCCTCACCCTTGTTTTTGTGTTAAGAACACTTAAATGAGCTCTACCCTGTTAACACATTTTTAAGTGCACAGTACAGCATGTATCAGCTCTATGTCACACAGCACATCTTTACAAGGTATTCATCTTGTGTAACTGAAACTTTATACCCATTGAACATCAACTCCCTTTTCTCCCTCCTCCAAGCTCTGGACACCACCTGTGCACACTCTACTTCTGTGAACTTGACCATTTAAGATTCTACACATACCTGATCATGCAGTGTTTATCCTCTGTCATTGGCTCATTTCGCTTAATATTTCTAGATTTATCCATGTTGTTGCATTATCTCGAAAAGGAAATAGCACACTGTTCTGATTATGGTAACTTTATAGCAAATCTTGAAGTCAGGTAGTAGCAGTCCTCCAACTTTGTTCTTTTCCATCAGGATTTTGTTCAGTATTCCGAGTCTTTTTCCTCTCCATAACGTTAGAATCACTTTGTCAATATCTGAAAAATTACTTGCTAGGATTTTCATTGGGATAGGTCAAGTTGGGAAGAATGGACATCTTGACAATATTAAGGCTTCCTATAAAGGAACATAGGCTATCTTTCCATTTACTTACCTTCTTTTATTTATTTAATCTAAGTTTTGTAATTTTCCTCACATAAATCTCATATATATATATACATATATATAATATAGTTAAATTAAAACCTGTTTCATTGATTTGTTGGTGCTAGTGCAAATGTTATTATGTCTTAATTTCAAATTCCACTCATTCATTGTTGGTATATTTAAAAAAGTGATATACTTTGCATATTGATCTCATATCCTATAATCTTGCTATAATTGCTAATTAATTCTGGGAGGCTTTTTAATTGATTGTTAAAATTTTTCTACATAGATGAACATATCACTGGCAAACAAATTGCCTTCCTTATTCTTCTCTAATTTGTGTACCTTTTTGTGTGTGATGCTGCATTAGCCTGAGCTTCCAGCCTGATGTTAAAAGGAATGTGGAGAGAGGACACCCTGCCTTCTTCTTGATCTTCGTGGGAAGGGTTTGAGTTCCTCACCATCAAATACAATGGTAACTGTAGGCTACTCTTTATGAAGCTGACGGAGTTCTTCTCTTTTAGTAGTTTGCTAAGAATTTTTACCATGAATGGGTGTTGAATTTACTCAAATGCTTTTTCTGCATCTATTGACATGATCATGATATAAATTTGTTACCCTGTTGATGTGATGGCTTACATTAATTGATTTTCTAATGTTGAACGAATCTTGCATACCTGAAATATGAAACCTCATTGCCAACATGAAATGTTAAAGATAATATTAACTTAATTACTAGTAAAGATAAACTGTTTTTTAAAATTTTTTAATGTTTATTTACTTTTGAGAGAGAGAGAGCAGGGGAGGGAGGGGCAGAGAGAGAGGGAGCCACAGAATCTGAAGCAGCTCCAGGCTCTGAGCTGTCAGCACAGAGCCCGATGCAGGGCTCAAACCCATGGTAAGATCATAACCTGAGCCGAAGTCAGACTCTTAATAGACTGAATCACCCAGGCACCCCAACATGATTGTTTTGAAGTCTTCGTGGAATAAATCCCACATCTGAGCTTTCTCAGGGTTAGTGAATTCTGTTCTTTGAATGAACCATGTTTTTGTTGTTGTTGTTTCTTTGTATGTCTTGTGATATTTTGTTGTTGTTGCTGACAGTTGGGCATTTTATTTAATTAATTAATTCATGTTTATTTATTTTTGAGAGACAGAGAGAGCACAAGTGAGGATGGGCAGAAAAAGAGAGAGAGAGAGAGAGAGAAAGAGAGAGAGAGAGAGGAAGAGAGAGAGAGAGAGAATCTGAAGCAGGCTCTAGGTTCTGAGCTGTCAGTACAGAGCCTGACATGGAGCTTAAACCCATGAACTGTGAGCTCATGACCTGAGCCAAAGTCTTTCTCCTAAACTGACTGAGTTGCCCAGGTGACCCAAAGATAAATTGTTTAATATACCTTTTCTTATTTTGCAAATTACTGTCTACATATCATAGCCATTTGTATAATGGAATGATACTCCTTACTGTAAGTATAATTTATGAATTAAGGATGCTAAACTATTGACTTTTGTATGTTTGTTATTTTTATTTGCTTGACCTTATGTAGTTTTCTTGCCATGTAGTTCTAATTTCCTTTAACTTAGTGACGTGTGTTGAGATCACACTCTTAAGCCTGGGTGACGCTCAGCACATCCCTAACGAATTCCCGATGGACCTTGTATCCGTTGTCTGTGAAATGAAGCACTGAAAACAAAGTCAGACATTGCTTTGATGCCTGAAACCTGAGAACCCTCTGCCTCACTTCCGTTCTACCTGAAATGCAATTAGAGTGGGATGCTTGCTTCCTCCTAGATCCTGATGTAGGAAAAGATTGGACAGATGTGATTTTGTAGTGGACACGGTTTCGCGCCATCTTTCCAGGCTCTGCACTGGCNGCAGACACTTACACCGCCAGTCAGAAGAGAGTGACAGGACTCGTATGTAACCCTTACTCTTTGTTCATTCTTTATTTTCATTGATCTGTTTATTTTTACTGGTAAGAGTAACCAATAATTCTTTCAAGAGAATATTATGAGTGCAGTAGTTCTCAAGGTAAGTTATAAAAATCCTTAATGTTACTCAAAGGCGTTGAAATAGTAATTTCTTTTCCAAGAATTATTCTGAAGAAATAGTGATGTGTGCAAATACACATACAAAATCGAGTGTATCTGGCAATTATCTGGAAGAGTCAAAATCAAAAGCAACGTAATATGTATTATCAGGGAGCTACCTGCATTCACTTGGTCAGGCCATCTGGGGAGATTATGTGCAGGTAATCACATACACTCACACAGCTAAGAATATGAGAAAATTCTGAAGACAGAACACTAGGCAAATAAAGGTATCAAAAGTATTTACACTGTTTTTGTCATTCCTTTGTTTTTACAAGGAAACTTTATTTTTAACTTTTAGTCTTGCCTTTTTTCTTCATTAATCCTTAGTGACATCACTGAATTTCAAACGTAATAGAAAATTTGAAATCATCACTCAAGCAAATATGGTTCTTTAGCTCACATGTGAAAAAAATGGGTTATGCATTGAGACTGATCATAAGAAATGTAAACTGCAATGGCATTTCCTTGGATGCATGATTGACAACTCCTGTTTTGGCATCTATGGTGCATGAGCAGTGGGGTGAAAATCGCCTGCCTCTTAAAATAAATCCAAACATGTATATTATGTATGACAACATTTTGGAAATGATTCGGTCCTTTGAGTCACCTAAGTGCATCAGAAAACAGCTTTTGGAGATGGAAGTATTTTCTGTCCTATGTGCAGATGGACAACTGGGCGTGACCTCTGCAACCCTGCTCCCCAAGCCACACCAGTTTTCATGCTGCAGATCATGAGCAACCTCTGACGTTTCCTCATGCTGTCACCTTTCAGCACTCATCAGCCTCTCACTCAAAACTCCCATATACCTGAGTGGGCAAACCACAGCCATTCTCTCACACCCCGTACTCACACTTAGTGACCTAAATTTAATACACAGCATGGTCTGTCTTCATCAAAAGACTTCAGAGTGCGGCCAACAGACTCCCGTCCACAACCACATCTCCCAAATGTTCTGTAAGGCAGAGAAATGAGCTTACCATTGGAGACACAAAAAAAGAGAAAGAGAAAGCTAAAGCATTAAAGAATGAACACACACACACGCTGAGACACAAACTAATTGGAAAATGATGAGCAGTAGTTCACACGAATCTTGCATCTGCAATTTCTTCTAAACGGTTCCTTTCCTAGGCAACAATTTGTGGATAATGAATTCATTTTTAAAATCACAGAACCTCATTTTGGGGTGTACATACTTTGAGAAGCTACCAAAGGCGATGAGATCATGGCGGTAAAAAGCATTTATTTAGAAGATGTCAATTTGAATGCAATTATAGCACATAAGCATGAAGCAGCGAACAAATCAGCCAGAACGTAACACCCTCCCAAGCTTTTGAAGGCAAATTACATAATGCGGAGCAGTGCCCTGATTGGACTATTGTCTTTCTTTAGGATAGGAAGGAGCTGAAGGCTGTGTCCGTACGGCAACTTATTTGTACTGAGAATGAAATAAAAGAGGTTTTGTACAAAGCATCTCTTTCCTGGGTTGGACATCTCAGTGAGCAAACTGACCACAGACGGAGGTGTCCATTAAAAAATAATAATCCAAACCAAAACACACACACATACAAAAGGAAAAAACCACTGGCCCCTGTTACATTTACATTAGGTCAAGAATACCTGACCACAAAAGACCCTGAATACCAAAGTAATATTGAAGAAGAAAACCAAAACGGGAGGCATCACCATCCCAGACTTTAGCCTCTACTACAAAGCTGTAATCATCATACAGTATGATATTGGCACAAAAACAGACACATGGACCGGTGGAATAGAATAGAGAACTCAGAATTGGACCCACAAATGTATGGCCAATGAATCTTTGACAAAGCGGGAAAGAGCATCCTATGGAAACAAGACAGCCTCTTTAACAGATGGTGCTGGGAGAACTGGACAGCAACATGCAGAAGAATGAAACTAGATCATTTTCTCACACCATACACAAAAATAAACTCAAAATGGATAAAGGACCTGAATATGAGACAGGAAACCATCAAAACCCTAGAGCAGAAAGCAGGAAACAACCTCCTTGACCTC
>NW_027529424.1:12554999-12569587 GCF_008692635.1 Crocuta crocuta | reverse complement strand
AAGGGAAGGGGGGTGATGGGCATGGAGGAGGGCACTTGTGGGGATGAGGCTGGGAGTTGTTTGGAAACCAACTTGACAATAAACTAAGAAAAGAAAACAAAACAAAGAATAGCTGATAAGTGACAGGAGACCAGAAGAATGTGGAAGACGGGAACTGGGGTGCCCTGGGCACTACGCGGCTGATCCAGAGTCAGAGGTTGTTACAGGAAAGTCAGAGGTTAGGCCGGAGGGCAGCCCCAGGGTCAGGGTCGTGCAGGGTGGTTTACTGTTACTCGTTTCAGTGTTTGTTTACTTATCTGATGTTTTTTTTTTTTTTTTGTGGAAAACTTCGGGGATACAAAGGCACAAACTGTAAAAAGTGAAAAGTGAGTATCTTTAGTTCCAATCTATCCAACATGCATCCTCAGAAGTAACAAACTTTACTAATTTCACGTTTATTTCCATTCCCAAACATCCACATGCCCAGACTCACATTCACTTATTTTCATCCAGTATTTTTTGGCTGCCTTTGTGTGTAAGAATATGTACAGCTGCCTCTTTCTCTTAAATGCTCCCTAAGGGGTACTCTATTTTATTGATGTACATAATTTATTTAACACATCTTCCACTAATGGGTATTTATGTCTTACCCACTTTGCGTGTATAAACCACACTGCAACAATTTGTACATGCCTCATTTCCCACAGGTGGGAGCAGATCTACAAGATAAAAGCTACATCACAGTTATTTGGACACAGACACACACACACACATATATACACACACACATACATGTGTTGTAAAATTACGTTCCACTGAGTTCTATTGATTTCTCTATCCTTCACAAACAATGTATGAGACATGGTATTTTCTTATGCTCTGGTGGAATGTCTGTCCGTCCATCCACCCTTCCATCCACAGCCACTTGCTCAACTATGGATCCACTCTCTCAACATTCTTTCTTTTTCTTTCTTTCTTTCTTTCTTTCTTTCTTTCTTTCTTTCTTTCTTTCTTTCTTTCTTTCTTTCTTTCTTTCTTTCTTTCTATCATCTATCCCTCATCCATTGACTCACTCATCCATGCACCTTATCTATCTATCATCATATATCATGTTTACCACTCAACTTCGTAAAAAATAGTTTCTCAATTGACTTTAAATGTTATTGCTATTACTAAAAGGAGTTTGAGCATCTTACATTTAATTCGCACTGCAGATACACACACGGGGTCTACACAGTTGGATGTACACAGCGCACACGTAAGTACGCAGGCGCGGGCTGGGCGCACAAACAGCCCCGTACGTACAGCCGCNGGGAGTGGGGTCTCCGGGTGTGAGGTCTCCGGGAGTGGGGTCTCCGGGTGCGGGGTCTCCGGGTGTGGGGTCTCAGACTGTGAGGTCTCCGGGTGCGGGGTCTCCGGGTGTGAGGTCTCCGGGAGTGGGGNCTGCGGGTCGTCTCTACCTGCTGCCCCGCCGGCCTCCTGGGTCCGGAGATGCGCTCGCCAAGCTCTCCCGCCCTTGACCGCCCCTCGCACTCGCTCCCCGTTCCTGTGTGACGTTTCAGATTTACGCCCTCCCTTCCCAGCTCAAACGTACTTGATGGAGGACGCGAGAGAATTAAGCAGACGCACGGCGTTTCCCGGGAGCGGCACCACGCACGGAGGACGTCCGACCCGCGGNCGCGACTGCGCAGGGACCTGCGTGTGTTTGTTGGCTGTTTGCAGGTCTTTCGACGTTGAGTTGGGTTTTGCATACGTATATTTTGCACATGGTTGAGGTAGGGGGTCCGCCTCCATTGCTTCGCCCCCGGACATCCAGGGATCCCAGCGCCTTTGGTTCAAGAGCCTGTTCACACCCGCTGAATACTACCGGCGTCCCTGTGCAAATCAACTACGCGTGGATGTATGGGTCTATTTCTTTTTTTTAATGTGTAATTTTGAGAGCAAGAGAAACAGCACGTGAGCAGAGAAGGGGCGGAGAGAGAGGAGAGAGAGAGAGAGAGAGAGAGAGAGAGAGAGAGAGAGGGAGAAGGAAGCTCAGAATCCAAAGCAGGCTCCAGACTCCAGGCTCCGAGCTGCCAGCACAGAGCCCGATGTGGGGCTCGAACTCACCGACTGTGAGATCCTGACCTGAGCCGAAGTTGGTCGCTCAACTGACTGGGCGCCCCAGGCACCCCTGGGTCTGATTTGAATTCTCAATTCTCTTACATTGGGTACAGATGTTTGTGCTTATGCCAGTAACAGACCACTTATTTTTTTTTATTACTGTAGTCAGCTTTTGATTAATTTCCAGAATTCTGAAAATGTTGACTATGAGAATTTTTGCCATTTTTGTTGTTGTTGTTGCAAACTTTCGGAGGCTGTACTGCTCCCATTTTCATGGATAACCATTTTGTGTTATTTTTTGCATGTATGTGCAAAATTGTTAGATATTCACTGTGCATTTTATTTTAAATTTATTTCCGAGAGAGAGAGAGACAGCGTGAGCAGGGAAGGGTCAGAGAGAGAGGGAGTCACAGGCTGAAACAGGCTCCAGGCTCTGAGCTGGCAGTCAGCACAGAGCCCGACGCGGGGCTCGAACCCACGAACCGCGAGATCATGACCTGAGCGAAAGTCGGACGCTTAACCGACTAAGCCACCCAGGCGCCCCTCACTGTGCATTTTAAACCTTAAGCACTGTGAAAGTAATCACCTCTCTCCCTCTCTCATTTTCAATTTCTATGAAAGTGCGTCTGACATTCAGGCTGTAACTTTGGCTTTCTTTTTTTTAATTTCATTTTTTGTGGTTGTGGCTGTAATGGCTTATGATACCTTTTATCATCGTTTTAATTTGGAATTTGGAAATTTACTGTCATTGGAGACATCCATCCTATTTCTAAAAAAAGTTATTTTGCAGTATAATACACATAAAAATGCAAATATTGTAGATGTGTGCATTTCAAAAAGTGTTCATAATCTTTCACATTTGTGTAAATAACATCCTACCCAAGGGAGAACATTGTCCAGATCTCAAACTCTGCTCACAGCAACCTTCTTGCCACCCTTGAGGGTGTCCTTTATCTCGACTTCTCATGCTGTAGGTTATTTTTGCCTTTTTTTTGTATTTATAAATTGTTTACTCGCTATGTGTTTTCTTTTGCGTGACTTCTTTTGCTCAGCTTTATGTGTGGGATGTGAGGTCATTGCTGCGTGTTGTGGATCACTCATTCTCACTCTGTTGTGTCTGTGCCCACGGTGCGTCCAGTCTTGCACTGAAGGGCACGGGGCACTTCACGCTTTATGGATATTAGCAGGAGTTCGCTAGGAATACACTTGTCTGTCTTACGGTGCAGATGTGTTTGGGCTTCTATCTATTAGATGTGACCAAGAGCGAGCTCGTGGCGTGTGAGTAAGGCATGTTCGTTTCAGCAGGCACTGACCGATGCTTGGCCAGCAGTGTATCTTTCCTGTGCTCTATAAACTTAGCAGTTTGTAGTTTTCTAGATTTTAGGCACTCTGGTGGGTGCTGTTACGATGTATTGTGTTTTAAACACACAATACAGAGAAATTGCATTTCTCTGTTGCTGAATCAAGATAAGGCCTTTCATGTGCTTATTTCTCTATTTGCAAATGTTTTTGCATTTGGTTTTCGGCATCTTTTGCCCAGGGCACTGCCACGTTTTCCTTGTTTTCCATAATGATCTGGAGAAGCTCTTTACACCATTGTGGATATGAGTGTTTGTTGGTTGTGATTGTATATCACAAAGGCCTTCTTGCACTTTGGGTTTGACTTCACATTGTTTGTATTATGTTTCAGTAAGCAAAATTCCTAATTTTGAAGTAGTCCAGTTTCTCATTTTTCTTTGTTAGTATTTTTTCCATTTTAAAAGATATTTGCCTAAAGCAAGATACTGTCCTACAGCTGTGTTACAACATTGTTTTTTCTTTGACGCTTATTTCTGCAAACTACTGATTTTTGTTGGTAGGGTGAGCTGAGAACGAATTGAGCTCTGTTTATAGGGTGAGGTGGGGAGTCAGCTTCCTTTTGTCTCTGGATGGCCCGTTGTGGCGGGCCCTGGGGATACCTGTCCTGGTGTCTGGTGTCACCTCCTCCCGGAGCGTATGAACAATTATGAGTATGATGGATTTTGCTCTTGATTAGGTTATGGGATAGCACAAAGGTAAAGTAATATCAAAGATGTCATTAAGGCTCTAGTTCAGTCACTTTGATTTAATTAAAGGGGCGCTCATTCTAAGTGGATTTGATCTAATTACGTGAGCCCTTCCAAGGGATGTGGCCCTTTTTGAAGGGAGAGGTTGAAAGCAGGAGAGAATTCCCTTGCTGGCTTTGACGGCCCGGACTGCCATATGGAGAGGAGCCCCTATGCACACACGACAGCACACGGTCTCTATCAGCCGAGGGCCCGAGTTCAGCCACTGCAAGGAAGTGAATCCCAGCAACAACCGCGTGTGCCTAGAAGAGGGCCCGGCGCCTCCAGCCCTGACCGGCTCGTCCGGAGCGGCCCGGGGAGGGCCTGAGCACAGAGGACCAGCCGACCTCTCCCTGCGCCCGCAGAACTGGTGAGTAATACATTGGATTGTTTGAAGCCACTGAATGTGTGATAATTTCTTAAGGCACCAGAGAAAACGAATGCACTTGTTGATATGAAACTATTTACTGAAAGATGAGCCATTTCCCTGCTGCGAAGTTCTAGCCGCGTGTGGGTGTCCCCGCACACCGCAGTGTCTGTTTCAGGGCGCCCTGTGGGGCTCCGTTGGCCAGTCAGTCGAGGCCTGTGCTGGTGCCGTGCTGGCCTTCTGTAGTAAGTCTCGGTGTCTGGGAGTGTTAAGTGTTTTAGGCGTGTTGTCGGGCTTTAACATTTCCTTGGTGGTTCTTGGTCCTTTGCGTTTCTGTGAGGATTTTAGAATAAGACTAAAATTTTTTATAAAGTAAGTGTTAAAATTTTGATTGAGGGGCTCCTGGGTGGCTCATTTGATTAAACGTCTGACTTCGGCTCAGGTCATGATCTTGTGGTTGACGGATTTGATCCCTGCGTCGGGCTCTGTGCTGATGGCTCAGAGCCCGGAGCCTGCTTCGGATTCTGTGTCTCCCTCTCCCTCTCCGCCCCTCCCCTGCTCGTGCTCTGTCTCTCAAAAATATATACATATTAAAAATTTAAAAAGCAAATAAAATTTTGATTGAGATTGAATTGAATCTATATCAATATCAATAATGCAATGTTTTGTCTACAATTTCATATTTTTATGTAGTATAAATTGATCCCATGCTATGTGTAAGAATGCAATAAATATATTTCCACCCCCACCCTCCATATTGCTCTCTTCATTGCACTACCTGATTTCAGTGTATAAAATCGTGTTTCTCACTCCTGACCTCTAGGCTCGTATTTACTTATGGTTTTCCAATGTAACATCTTTAGTTCCTATCACTCGCTGCTGGCAATAACAGATGATGATACCCGTAAGTTTACGCAGTGTCTTTCACTTCCCTTATGTCTTTCCTCAAAAGTGTTGTATTATTTCTACATTAGTAAGGCTTGTGACATGAACATTCTGTTCTTTAATCATAAATACCATATTTGTTGTAGTTTGTCTTGTGGTAAAATACATCCCGTAACATCGCCATTTCTTGGACAGGACTTTTTCCAGTCATCTTCCGGTTAGTTGAATTTTGTTCCCCAGCATGCTTGTTTGTTAATTGGCTTTGGTTTCAACTTACAGATTGTTGAATTGTTTTAGTTTATGGCTTTTTACCTTGAGTGACAGTTTGGCTGCTAAGAAAGTTTTTGGTTCATGTGTTCTCTCCCTGCACACTTTGTACTTGAGCCATGTCTCCTAGAATTAGTTCTGCTCCGGAGATCTCTGAGGTCAGACCGGTGTTTACACCTTTCGGTCCCCACTGACCAGATAACGACCTTCTGTTGTCTTTGCTGAGCTTTGCAGCCGTAAGCACGTATTGCAGATGGCGCTGTCGTTGTCTTTGACTTTTATTAAATTGAGATCTTGCATTGGTGATGTTCCTTGCTACTTTGTGGTAACACCCAAGTCAAGAAAGTTAAAATGCAGCCGCACTTCATCACTTTTAAGTTTTTTAAATTAATTTATTTATTTTTGAGAAAGAGAGGGAGAGAGACAGAGAGAGAATCCCAGGCAGTCTCTGCACTGTCAGCAGAGCCCGACTCGGGGCTCGAACTCATAAAACTGTGGTATGATGATCTGAGCCCAAATCAAGAGTTGGACGCTTCACTGACTAAGCCACCCGGGCACCCCTGCTGTTCCAGATTTGAACTAAGAGCTGGAAATGGTAGGTGGGTATCATCAGGTGTGCCTGCGCCAGAAGGGCAGTCCAAGCCCTCGGTCCTATCCGGACGCCCTTGGAGGAGTAAACCAGAGACAGGCTCAGCCTGCAGAGCTGGGCGGTCCTGGAGAGGACCCCGTGGCCGTGACACAGTGTGCCTGCTACACGGCATCCTCTTAATACTGGACAGTTTCTCCAGGGCTTCTGCCTGAGATTCTTGTCATGATCAAAATGCCTCCATTATTATGATCAACTGAGACACCTCTTTCCTTTCAACTGTTAAATAGAAATTCAGAGGAGAAAAGCCTTGCCAATCGATAAACAAACAAAAACAGCTAAAAATCAATAGAGAGCTGGAAGGCTGGGGCGTGGGGCCACTTGGCGCGCCGCACGGCATTATTTGGTTCTGCGGGAGAATGTTACTTAAGTGATATTAACCAAAGGCCTGGATGCGGAAAGGGGAGATTCAAGCTCCGCCAACATAGAAGGTGGCAGATACTTCCCAGATCTGTTGGACTTCACACCTGGTCTCTCCATGTTGTTTGGCCACATGCCACTGCCCACTTCAGGGTCCTGGCGCCTGACAGTGGCGCGTGTGTCTGTGTCAGAAATACTCCGTTAATCCGAGAGTGTGCCAGGAGCTCCTGGAAGCTGCGTCTCGGAGCCGACTGATCCTCAGCGGACGCTGAGCTACTTTCACTTTCCCTCCATGTATAGGTTCACACCGCAGCCCTGGTACTCACCTGGTTCACTGACCCAGGGCTCTTCTGTTGGCCTTTTATAGCCACCAAGTTCCCTCCTCCCGTCTCCCCACCCGTCTCTACCCCCCCCTCCCGCCCCGTAACCGCTAACCTGCCCTCCAGTTTCTCACGGCAGCCAGTTCAAAAGTGTGATGTTGGCCGGAGCACGCGCTGCGGAGCTGTTTGCGGTTGGCCTTCCTCCCAGCACGCTTCTGTGGACCTTCGTCCAAGCGGAGCGTCCGCCACCTGCCCTTCCATTGCCGAGCGCTCTGCGGAGGTTTGGTCAACCACTCAGCTCTTGGGGAGGAGCAGCTAGGCCACCTCCGGTGTTGGTGCCTGTAAATAAAGCTGCTGGGAACATTTGTGTGCGGGCTTTGTGCGAGTGCAAGTGTTCATTTCCCCGGGACAGATGACCACGAATGCACTTGCTGGTCCGTGGAGTAACTGCACGTTTAGTTTGGCAGTGACCTGCCCGACTGGCTTCTGGCTGCCCTTACCGTCACATCCTCCCCAGGCGCGGGCCAGCTCTGGANGTGGCTCACGTGGTTTAGTCTGCATTTCCTGGTCTGTCGCGAGGTTGGACACCCTGTCACGCTGCTCCTGCCTTCCGTCCATTTTCTAATGTGACCGTCACCTTCCATTGTGACTGCTCTTCGTATGTTCTAGATTGTGTGTGGGGTTTGCACGGATTTTCTCTCAGTCTCTGGTGTGCCTTTTCCCTCAGTGTCGGAGGCCGCGCCGGCTCCGGCAGGTCCAGGGGTCCCTGAAGGATGGACGGTGTCGGCAAGAGAGAGTGAGAGAGCCCCGAGATTCTTTCTGATCACCAGGCAGGCATCTCTGTCCTGTCGGTTTTGGTGTCTTTATTTAAAGGTTCAGCAACAACATGAAGTCAGAGAAAGGAATTTCTACAATGGGAGGCCTTTTGCGATAACAAGTTTTTGATATTCTGCAGAGTTATCCCAGTCATGGTGAATTTACAACCAAGGAATTAACAGGATGCTCTTAGTGAAAAACAGGATAATATATAGGTTAAGTTGTATATAGATAAGCTAGGAGTCATTCTGTCTGGCTCTCAAGAGGATGAATGTTTCTGAATTGGTTTATTTGTGGAAACTAACATGGGGGCCCTGAATGTGTCCGTCTTTGCACCTGGGTTTATGTGTTAGCTACTCTTATCCATCCTCATCCCAGCTGCCGGTGTGAGGGGGGGTGTCTGTGGAATGCAGGCCTTGAGGAAGGGACTGCTGAGCTTCACCAATTAGCAAAGATACATGTAGTAACTATGTTCTGCCCTGAAATAGGCTCTTTGTCTCAGGGCCAGGCTCAGTTGTAACTCTTGTGTTCTTAACCCCTTAAGTCTTGGGTCTGCAAGGCCCATAGGAAGAGCCTTTTGACAATCGCCCATAGAGCTTTCATCTAAAGTCTCTTTTGTAAAGGCAGGAATATGCTTTTCCTTATGAGGTATCTGTGTTCAGAATATGGGTCTGATCTGGATATTGGGAGGCCTGGTCAATACCAGCAGGCTCATTTCCAGCATGAGCCAGTAGTAGCAGAAGGAGATACTAGTCTTCATTTCTCATGGGAGGAGCTGCAAACATTGTCACTTCCTTGCCGTGACTGCCATCCAGAGAGGCCGGCGCGGCTCCCAGCACCTCAGCACACCACCGTTTGTGGAACGTAAGTTTTAAGTTCTGACAAGGTCCACCCATCAGTGTTTACAGCCTGTGCTTTGTGTCATGTCTAAAGCTCTCTGCCTTGCCTTAGCTCTGAAAATTTTCTCCCCTTTTTTACAGATTATTTTTAATGTTTTATTTATTTTTGAGAGAGAAAGAGAGAGAGACAGAGAGAGAGAGACAGCATGAGCCAGGGGAGGGTCAGAGAGAGAAGGAGACACAGAATCTGAAGACAGGCTCCAGGCTCTGAGCTGTCAGCACAGAGTCTGATGTGGGGCTTGAACTGACGAACTGTGAGATTATGACCTGAGCCACCCAGGTGCCCCTCCCATTTTTTTTCTGAAAAACTTTTTAGTTTTACATTTTACACATTTATGATACACTTGTAGTTAACGCATGACATGTGCTTTTTAAGTCAGAGTTTATTTATGTGTTCGTTTTGGCTGTGGCACTGTCAGGTGCAGTACAGTTAATCACCGTCATACCTCTGTCGAAACCCTTTTCGGGATTATTTTTGTTGTCCTATTTCTTGGTTCTCTGTTCCGTCCCATTGATAGATGCCTCTATTTGTCCATCAATACCATGCTGTCTCGAGTGCTATACCTTTATAGCAAGCCTGAATATTCTATAGAGTCTCTTCCTGCTCCATTTGTTCTTTATCAGTATGAATTTAGGCTTGCTAGGCCCGTGCCTTTCTCTATCAACGTTAGAATAAACTTGCATGTGTCTACAAAAAGATTTGTGGACTTTTGATAAGAATTGCAGTAAATCTACAGATTCACTTTGGTAGAACTGGACCCCTCACCACGTTAAATCTAATAATCCACAAACATGATATGTGTCTCAGTTTATTTAGGTGTCCTCAGATTTTTCGCCAGAATTTTATACATTTCATCATTGTTGCTATGTTTTATAAAGATACTATCAATATTATCACTAATATATCTTCAAGGAGATGGCAGCATCCAGTCAAAAATTAAAGATTTTGATCTAAAAGATAACTGGGCCAAGAACCTAATCACTTATAAATATTAGAAAAACAAACGGTTGACATATCTCGTTTTACTAGATATTTGGGAATCTAGATGTACAAATTAAACAAGGGAATATCAGGCCTCTCTCTATTTTTTTTTTTTACAGTGGTGTGATAGTTCTGAATACGAAAAAGTTATAACACAAACAGCAACCTTATGTATTGCTGATGGATATGCTACATAAAATATTTTTCTGAACAGTCATTATTTTCAATATTAATTCACAGTCCCATGCATGTTCTTTAGTATCCCTTCTGTTCACAGAATTTTGTTGAGTGACTGGTGTTTAACCAGATAGTTTCCTAGATGCCGGGATATAGTAGCCAAGCTGAGATTTTTCTGAACCTTTTGTTGTACTGGGGGGGAGGGGAGTGGAAAAGGTACTGGTGATCGCACGAATGTACAGTCTCACTGTATCTTAGGAAGCTAACTTGTTTTCAAGAAATACTTTGTAGAGAGCATTTCCATACTTCAAGTATATTATTATTATAAAATTAACCTATGCCTTCATTTTAATAATTTAACACACTGTTTATATAAAAGTTTAATGATAAAAAAGGATAAAGATAAAGGAAATAAATAAAAGCAATGTTTGTGACCGCTGTAGATAAGCAAGCCGCCAAGCAGTGTGTGGGAAGAGTAACCTCCACTGTCACCGTCCGTCAGCGTGTGGAGGGGACATCGCGGAGCCTCCAGCTGATGACTCACACCTTGGCCAGCTGGTGGTGGGACAGGCCCAGACCTCCTGGGCTGTGTGCGCTGTTAGGTGCCTCCTAAGAGTTTTCTGTAAAACAAATGTTTGCTTCCAAGTATGGTCTCAGGGACATATCGATGCTACGGAGAGAAGTCAGGGCCACAGAGGGTGGCGTGGGAGCTGCTGAGCTCGGCGACAGTCTCTTCCAGGGATCGGCGACCAGGAGTGAAGGGACCAAGACTGCAGGAAAGAGCCAGCAGGCGCAGGAGTCTCGGGCACGGGGTGGGTGTGCGGGTGTGACGGGCCTGTTGACGGCACGGCAGAGGCTGCGGCCCAGGGCGGGAGGGCAGAGGCGGGAGCAGGTGAGGCGAGGAGAGCCGGGCCAGGCCACGCTGGGCCCGGCAGACTGTGCAGGGCACAGCCGCCTCGTAAGTCCAACACGCCCAGAGCGCCTGCTCGGGCCCGGGCGTTAGCAGGCGCCTGGAGACTGCAGTAAGGAAGTGAGTTTTCCCCTCATGTGTCTTCACATTCTGTTGGGGGCGGGGAGGGAATAGAGAGTCAAGCAGATGCACAGAAATGGAAGAGAAGTCACACAGACCCTTTGGAAACCGTAAGGGAAAAACCACGTGGTGAAGTGACATGTTAGACCATGACCTTGGATGCTGCTGCAGGAGGCATGCCCTGGGTCATAACTGTCTAGCAGCTGAGCCCTGATGGTGGATTTGAAGACGTGGCACCACTGGAAAGTCAGATTTGGAACTTGAAAGTAGACACAAAATGCATATTTTTAACGCCTTGCGTGTGGGCTGGGGAATAAAGAATGGATTCAGCCTGGATTCCCAGACATTGGACTGGAGTAATCGAATATTTAGAGATGCCATTTACTGAGGAAGGAAGCACTGTAGGGATAAGGTTTTATTGAAGGAAAGCAAGATGTTCGTTTTGGGTGTTTTAGATTTTACTAAACCGACTTCCTGTATGGCCAGAGAAAGAAGTTCAGGGCTGCGTGTTTGCGTGTTAGATTCAGGTTAGCGGCCCGAGCCGGAGGCGAGCTGCGCGTGGAGGCCGTCTGCATAGATGCAAAGGCCTGGACAGGCAGCGTAGTAAGGGGAAGTGGCTGGGGTTGAGAGCTGCAGCCCGGCAGCACCCCGTTATCACGAAGCAGGAGGAAAATCCCCAACAGGTGGAACGATCAGTGAGGGATGCGGAGAAGACGCGAGTGTAAGACAAGTTTTCACGGAGATTGGGAAAGAGACCAGGTCAGGCGTTGCTGAGAGAGTCCGTGAATGAGGGCTTTAAATTGAGCATCGGATATGAAGCTAAGGAGGTTGACCGTGACCCTGAAACGAGGCCTGAGGTTGGGTGGGGAGGACAGAAGTGTGATTTTGGTAGGCTGAAGCAGGTGTAGACACCGCTTTCATGTGGTTATGATGCAGAGCGCAGTAGATGAGTGAGGCGGTAAGGAAGACGCAGCTCCTGTCAAATAAAGGTTTTGTTTGTTTAGTTACTTCTTTGCTTCCCCATCCAGTTTGGAGACACTTAGTGATGAGGGAGAGTGAGGCAGGCTGGGGGGCCCAGCAGGAGCCAGCACCCCGCCCCCACCCCAGAGGGGGTCTGTGGGACATTCCTTGATACTCCTACTCCGGGCTCCCCAAGAACAAGGAAAGGAGTTCAAGGGCTTGCGATGGTGATTGGGAAACAAAGGCAGATGAAAAACTAAATTCCCTCGCTGCCTGCAGTCCTTGAAGCTGGCAGAGTGACCTTCCTCTAGGAGCTCAGAGGCCTTGAGGATGACACTTTGCTGGAGGGAAAAACAACCTTAGCCTGACAATAGCCAGGCCTCCAGGGGAGGTATTTAGCATGTGAAAGTCTCTTTGGAAATCCCTTCTGACTATCTCCCTCCACTCCATAAACCAGTCACACACACACACACACACACACACAGACAACCCCAGGGCTGCTCTGCTCTTCCTGGCCGTGGGTCCTGTCCCCATGCTTTAATAAAATCACCTATTTTGCACCAAAGACGTCTTCAAGAATTCTTACTTGGCTTCATCGACTCTGGACCCCAGGTCCCCCCCATTACCCCCAAACTTCATCATTAGCGTATTTCACGTAGATAGGAATAGTCTAGTAAACAGGAAGTCAGCATGATGGGCAGAGATGGTACTGTAGGGTGAGCTTCTTGAGTAAGAAAGTTGATGAAGTTTCTTACCTCGTTACAGATACAGGTGGGATGTGACAATTTGTGAAGGTTCTGGTCTGATTGCCCACTTTCATTGAAACAGGTAGCAAGGTCACTTAAAAATTTTTTTTAAATGTTTTATTTATTTCTGAGAGAGAAAGAGAGAGAGAGAGCCAGCGAGCAGGAGAGGGTCAGAGAGAGAGGGAGACACAGAATCCGAAGCAGCTCCAGGCTCTGAGCTGTCAGCACAGAGACTGACGCGGGGCTCGAACCCACGAACCGTGAGATCATGACCTGAGCCGAAGTCGGACGCTTAACCGACTGAGCCATCCAGGCGCCCCAAGGTCATTTTCTAAGACTAAGAAAAGCTGAAGCATTTTGGAAGGTTGACGTGATGGCTTATTTTAGGTGTCGACTTGCCAGGCCCAGGGGATGCCCAGAGCGAGGTGTGTCTTGAGGGAGTTTCCAGAAGAGATGAGCACTGGAGTCAGTAGCCCAATAAGGAAGATGGCGCTGCCCAGTGCGGGTGGGCCTCGTCCTGTCTGGAGGGGGCGTCAGCGCTCTGACTCTCCGGGGCCTCAGGCTTGCAGGCCGTGGATTGTCAGCCTCTGTAACCGCAGGAGCCAGTCTCTCATCACACATCTCTGCACAACATAGACCCCCTCTGGTTCTTTCTCTCCGAAGAACCCTGCCTAGTACAGGTGGGAAGAGTGGGCAGAATGGGCAAAGGCAACGCGAGCAGACAGAGTTAGGGGTCCCCAGAANGCCATCCCCCCCGCCCCTCAGCAGCTGTGCCCCACCCCTCAGGCAGAACTTCCCAGGAGCTGTTAGAATCAGAGAAATGCAAAAATCCACCCTCAGTTAAAGATTTTAAGGGAACAGGGAGAATGTGAGAATGACCTGTCTCAGCCAGGCCAGGAAAGAGCCTGACCAAATCAGAGAGAAAAACGGAGAGGGGGCCAAACCTTAAAAGACCAAGACACAGAGAACAAACTGAGGGCAGCTGNCCGGGCGCCCTGTGTACGTGGTGAGTCACTGGGTCCTCCTCAAGCCAGGACTACACTGTATGGTAACCAACTTGAACACAAATACAATTTTTAAAAAATCAGAGGCAGGAGCATCAGTGAGAAACGCTGGGGTTTCACAAGCACCGCGGCGCCGCTCACGTGAGCCCGCGGCCGGGCCCCCCCAGCTGAGGCCTGGGGGTCACACTCGGCCCTGCCCGGGAAGGCCTGGGGACGGGGAAACCGAGGCCGGAGGAAATGGTGGCCAGAACCACAGTCCTCACCCCCAGCCCAGGGACAGATGCTTGAGGCGGGCAGAGTCAAACGTCCCTCCGAGGACTCCCCACCGNCCGGCTCCACAGTACCCACCAGTCCCTCCTCCTCGGCCGTCCCCGTCTTTCAATAAAGCCGCCTTTTTGCACCGAAGTCGGCTTCACGAATCCTTTCCGGGCCGCCCGCCCCGGACCCCATGGACCCACGGTCGCCCCCAAACCTCATCGCCGGGAGGACCGTAAACCGCTTTCCCGCGATGGGAAATTAAAAATGGAATCTGTAAAAAAGAACCAAATGTCAATTATAGTGCTAAAAATTACAATAACATAAATTAAAAATTAACACCTTGATCTCAGTAATAGACTTGAGATAGCAGAAGAATCAGTGAATTTGACAATCTATAAATAGACATTATATACGTCAAAGAAAGAACGGTGAAAACATATTGGTGAGGAATATCAAAAATTTAAAAGTACATATGTATGAAATGCTAGAAAATAAAGAAAAGGGGAAGAAAAAAAGAAATAATTTGAAGAGATCATGGCCCCAATTTAAAACATTATATATCAAGAAGCCTAGATAAAGCCCGCGCAGTGTAAGAAGGAAGGAAACCATGCCTGCACTCATTGTGGTCAATGACTGAAAGACAAAAACTGAGGAGATGGCCCTGGGGACACTTCAGCTCATGATCAGCACAGACATGTAAGGAAT
>NW_027529424.1:12522036-12554905 GCF_008692635.1 Crocuta crocuta | reverse complement strand
CCGACACACTAAACCCAGCCAGCCTACCGTACTGTGGTGGCCAAAAGAAGAACAAAAGCCACGTGATTATCTGGGGGCAGGGAAAGCATTTGACAAAGCTCCACATTTTCATGACAGAAACACTCAGCAAACTAGAAATAAAATGAAACTGAAAACACCTAAAATAATAAAGGTCGTTAATGAAACAGTGACAGCTAGTGTCATACTCAGTGGTAGAGTGTTTGAACATACTCTTCCTTATTGGACTAAGGAAATTTAATTGGATTTCGATTGCTAATTTTTTTTGTTAAGTATGAATAGATTTTTAATTATATCAGTTTNACTGAGATTATTTTTCAATACTCCATTCCTGTCCATTCTCTGTTAAGATTTGGTATCACATTTTTGCCGGTATGTAAAACTGGTTACAATGTATTTAACAAGTCTCTATTCTCTGAGCAATTCTGAGAAATACTGGTATAATTCTTCTATTAAAATTTTGGTAAAATTCACATGTATTTATCTATCTATATTTTATATATAAAATTTTACAGAAAGAGAGCACAAGCGGTGAGAGGGGCAGAGGGAGAGAGAGAGAGAGAGAGAGAGAGAGAATCCCAAGCAGGCTCCATGCTCACTGTGGAACCCAATGTAGGAATGGACCCCATGACCCTACAATCGTGACCTGAGCCTGAATCAGGGGTTGTATGCTTGACCTACTGAGCCACCCAGGCTCTCCATTTGTAGGAATATCTTTAATAATTAATTCAACTTATTTAAAATTGTTTGGTGATTTAGATTTCTATCTCTGGTCAGACTTTGTGAATTCTATTTTTCTAATAATTAATGTCTTTAATCTGTATTCCTAAATCATTGCCATATTGCCTACCATATTATTATCTGTTTTGACAACTATGAATTAATAATGATACACATTATCATTTCTAATATTGATTATTTCTGTTTTCTTTTTTCTTGATCAGTATTCCCAGGAGGTTCATCAATTATATGAATTTTACAAAGAGCTAACTCTAGATTTTTCATTGACCTGTCTGGAGCATGTTTGTATGATATTTTATTGATTTCAACCTTTATCTTTAATGTTTTATCCTTTCTACTTTTTTTCCTAAAAATAATTACATCAATATCCGTCTCATTAAGTTTGAAAAAAACAATAAATTATCTTTAAAGCTTTATATTAAAATTTTTTAAGGAAGCACATCTGAGTTCAAAATATCTTTTAATATCCTTCATACCTATTCTTTACCCAATAGGTGATTTAGAATACTCTCCATAATTTCTGAACCTATAGTAATGTTGCAGAAGTAGTGTAAGATTTGCAGAGAGGTCAGAGTACGTTTGGTAGGATTTTAAACCTTTGCAGTATGTTGAGCCTTGTGTGACATTTTTGGAAGCAAAAGATTCTAGTAATACCTTTGCAGATGATTTATTTATTTAAAAAATCTAAGCAGTAAATTTATAGCAATAAATAAACATTTAAAAATATATCTCTGGTACCTATAACAGAAATAGGAAATAAGTAAAACATAGACATTAAATAATTAATAACTGAAAAATTGTAAGAGTGGTAAACTACTATTTATAATTTGGCTAGATATAGAATTTCTTAAGTTGTGGGATGAATGCACAATTTTTTATAGATGGATGAAATCTAATTTTTTTGTTAGCAAAGTGCGTATATTCAGTGAAGGCTGAACTATTTAGAATTTCTTGTGCAAGTTTGTGTTATTTGTTTACTGAAGTGTAGTTGACGTACAAGTGCTGTAAGAGTTTTCACGTGTACAGCATCGTGATTCTACAAATTATAAACATTAGGAAATGACTGCAACATGTGTAGTCACCGTCTGTCACCACTAATGTTATTACAATATTCTTGACCCTATTCCCTACCCTGTACTTTTTATCCCATGACTTATTTTATAACTGGACATTCATACCTTTGAATCCCTGTCCTTCAAATAGATCCACTACATTATGCTTTTAAAAGGTGAAGACAGTAGCTCATGGGGTTTGTAGAACCCACTCTTTTGCTTTGGTTCCATTTTATTATGTTGTGGTGAACACAGATCCCTTCCTTCATGATGAATAACGTGGAGAACTTTGGGGGACAGCAGCTCATTCCTGACCCAGTGGAAGCCCCCAGGAGGGGGCGGGGATGGAAATGTGACAGCCAGGCTTTGAGAGTGGTCCTGAAATCGGACAGTTCAGGACCCTGGGGAGGAGGAGAAGGGAGGTCACAGGAAAGAAAATGGACACCAAGATATGAGATGTTCATGTTGAGCCTCGCCTCTGTGTCTTTACATGGTGGGCCAGAGGGATGTGAATAATGTACTGATTAGGTTTTTTTCCTTATTCCTTTATGTCGAGAAAAAGCAATTTTTTCTTTCTTTCTCCTGGGTTATTTGATACTTTGGTCATCTGAGCTACCTCACTGTAGAATCTAGGTGCAGATTTTGCTTCTTACCTGTACCGCTCTACGCTGGTCATCACTGATCACCTGAGCGGGGAGTGGACAGCAGGGGATGGAAGAATTCTTACAGGGCAGGTGCAAAGGTCCTGCGTGTGGTAGGGAAGGGGGTGGATAGGAAGATAACTTTCTCATAATGAACGTGGAAGAAAATGATCTAGGGTTTTTTGCTTGTTTTTGTTTTTTTTTTTTTTTTGACATTTTTGTCCACAGATTGTCAAGTGACAGAAGGAATATGACTATTTGAGAAAAAAAAAGGGGGGGAAATGACAGATTCCAATTAATTAGCTTAGATTTGCTTCACATATCATGAGTCTCCTTAGGGTTTCTTGGGCTCTTAGTCTGAAAATACGCTCACTGTTCTGTCACAGCTCCCCAAGTAGATGAGAATTTATCATGCATTTGTCAGAGATAGATCTTGTACTGAAAACTTCATGGGGATATGCAAGAAATGATTGCATTGCACAAAACATGGAGGTCTTCACTTTCATTCTCTTTAAACGTCTCTGACCATCTCTCATGTTACTCTTCAGCCCTTCAGTTGCCAATGACCTCCTTTATTTCCCTTTATTTCACATGGTATTTAATTTCTTTTTAGTTTATTTATTTCTTTTTATTTATTTTTGAGAGGGGGAGAGAGCACAGGGAGGAGCAGAGAGAGAGAGACAGACACGCGCAGAATCCTAAGCAGGCTTCACACTGTCAGCACAGAGCCCAATGTGGGGCTCAATCCCACAAACTGTAAAATCATGACTTGAGCTGAAATCAAGAGTTGGACACTCAACCAACTGAGCCCCCCAGATGCCCCATCGTGTGGTATTTAAATTCTTCAGGGTTGTCAAGGGTGAATTGGCCCTGGACATTCGGGAAAGAAAAGATACAGTAACTGGCGGAGTCTAAACATCCTGTGTTGGAATGCTGTATAAGACTATGTCTTGTGCTGGGTGGTGGCCCTGAAGGTCCTCATCCATGAGTCTAAGGGTATTATCAGCTATTTTTTCAAGAGAACTATAACTTCTACTAGAAAGTAGGGAGTGAGTCTGCTTTCAATGAAAGATTTTTCCATAGCCCTGGGTCATTTATAACTTTTGCTTATTTTACTTTGTTTTCTGACTTACCCAAGCTTGAACAGCAGGATAAAATCAATTTTTTCCATAGAGGAGCCAACAGTACAATCACGAACAGAACATAAATAAGATTCTCTTATAAGGGGTGTGGGTCAGGGTAATGTCAGAACGCCTTAAGTCACTCTCTGACTTAAGTTGTATATGTTCATAACATCTGGGAATCATCCCCACGTTTCCGATTGACCATAACAAAGCAAGAAAAATCAGACAAAAATGCAACTTAACCATCTATAAGACACACACAACCTTTGAATAATTAGATCTGTATTCAGCATATTAATAAATGACTATTTGAGAATTATCAATCTATCTATCTGTCTATCTATCTATCTATCTATCTATCATCTATTTATTTATACTGACACGTCTACTTTCTGATGAACTTGAGAAAAATAGCATCAGTTTAGCTGAGACCATTGGGATGAAGACAATGCTGGAAGTTTTTATGTCTCCAGAATATTACACACAACTTCTCACGTACACACGTACTGCCCCACACGAGGTCCATGGGTTTTGCGCTCTGCTCATGTTGTATGTGATATCACGTGTTGTATGTGATATTACATGTGATGTTACGGGTGATATGACATGTCATATCACCTGGGGCAGATACATGCTTCCGTGTCGCTGGCGTCTGGACCACGCCTGGGGTTGTTGCCGGCGTTTTCTGACGGATGGTTCCTGAAGTGGTACGTTAGCATCGTGTGCGTGGTGCCACTCTCTCCCGCCTCCACGAACATTTGAGGATGTTTATCTGGGAACACAAACAGCAATACTGACAACAGAAACTGTGTGTGAACCTTGCTTCTCAGGTCACATGCGCGATTTACAAGATGCGTACAGTCCCACCACGTTTCAGAGCCCGGGATTCCACTGTACGCGTTGCCACGTGCGGGCGAGCCACCGTGGGACCTGGGGGACATGCCCCGCTCCGTTGCTCGTGCGTGAGCTGTGTGCGGTCACACAGACGAGGAGGTGCTGTGGACGTCGTATTCTGCACGTCCTTCCTTGTTATCGAGGGAAATACTCTAAGGTGTTCTTACAAAATGTGCTAGAGAACAAATACTCACACTTGTAATACTAATGACAGCTAATAAAATAATTTACAAGTACCCAGAGACACAAGACAGGGACATGGTTAGTCTTAAGCTTTGAGATAAGGCAAAGCTGTTCCCAGGGGGGATACTTAATAACACTTCAATAGAAAAATCTGGAGAGCTTCCCCACCCGTTTTATAGGTCAGTTTTTGTTCTTTTACGAAACCGTGTTTGTGAAAAATACTTTCCCACATGGAAACGACTACACCCGGGGTGACTGTGTTGTACGAACCGTGCTAACTGGACTTCAGCAGGTGGGCTCAATGGGTGGTGCCTCTTCAGCGTGACCTTTCCCTGAGTCTCATCCCCACTTGCTTTGATTTACTGAGAGGTATTTCCTGAACGATGGTGCCCGGGGGGATTGAAGCTCTCAGACTTGGATTACCTTGCTTTCAGACCCTGGGTTTGTTTATTAAATAATTAATCATATCTGCCAATACCCTAGGACCCTTTGGAATTCACTGGTGACCTACAATTAAAAGCTTTGCTCCTTCAGTTTATCTGTTGGAAGAATGACACTTCAGTTAGTCATTACAAGTAAATTTATCAAGAAAATACTAGTTGCTATTGCTTTACATACTGGAGAGCTACGGCATGTGTTTCTTCTTTCTGTAAGAATCTGATTTTTTGTATTGCCTTTCATTGCAATGAATTTTTATTGCCATATGATTGGCGTAGAACGGTGTAAGTTTAAAGTGTGTCACGTGTGGATTTGACACACTTACATATTGCAACATGATTAACACGTAGCTTCACCAGCAGCTCCATCATGTCCCATAGTTAACTTTTCTTTTTTGGGGTTGGGAACAACCCTAGATCTTCAGATCTAGTCTCTCACATCTTGGGGATTTGTGACACAGCGTTGCCTAGAGTGGCTGCACCGAGCATTACGTCTCCAGGACCCACTTGTCTCCTGGCTCCAAGTTCAGATCTCTAAACAACATCTCTGCAACCAGAAGCCACATAAGACAATTCTAACTTCAAGGAGACAATCAAAGAGACACCGGGGCCATTTACTGATTCATTTTTGAAGATGGTTCAGGTGTGTTTTCTCCTGTAACTGATGCCGGGTCACCTCAGCCTGAGTCTACGGGCTCTCGCCATGTCTTGTTCGCTCTTTATAAATTCAGGTGATTAAAGAAGTTGGTAATTGAGGACATCACCCATTGTATTGACCCATCATGCTTTTGCAGAAATGAATATACGTTTAAGAATTCCTTCTCAGGCCTTGCATGGAAAGGTTTCCTCCCAAAGAACTAATATGCTTATATGATCCTTATGCTAAATGTGGAGAAAGTAGAGATATATACATATTTTTTTATTCTGCCTTGGTTGTTACAAAAAACGACCTCCAGGGTCACTTCTTCAAGGAAATTGTTCTGGTCCTTCCTTATCATATTCATTTATTACATAATGTCACACATTATTATATGTATATATAACACAATCGCTTTGCTTCCCCTTGGCCACATATCTCTTAAAACTACCTTCTTTGTATAATTATTTATTTTTTTCTGTTATGCACCATACTGTAAAGCATAAAGACCTCCGTGTATTTATATCTACACACCATTCATTTTTTGATGACCAAACAGTCCCAGAAACACAGATGGGATTTAAAGAAGAAAACATTCCCAAATGAGCCAATAAATAAATTTTATTATCAGTAGCTTACCTGGACTGTTTTTCAAAGATATGATTCTTACCCTTTCCCTTTTCTTCATTTTTCTCATTGACTTTTTATTTTATTATTATTATTGAAGATTATTTATTTGTGTGTGTGTGTGTGTGTGTGAGAGAGAGAGAGAGAGAGAGGTAGGGCAGAGAGAGGGAGACCTAGAATCCCAAGCAGGCTCCACACTGTCAGCACAGAGCCCGACCTGAGCCAAAGTCAGATGCTTAACCCACTGAGCCACCAGGTGCCTTTTTAATTGACTTCTAAAAAGCCATTTTAAAAATATACATTCCCTGTAAATTAGGGCAGCCACTGTAGAAAACAGAATGGAGGTTCCCTAAAAAAATTAAAATTAGTAGAAATACTATATGACTCAGTAATTCCACTACTGGTTATTTACCCATAGAAAATGAAAACAGTCATTCAAAAAGATATATGCAACCCTAGGTTTATTGTAGCATTATCTATAACAGCAAAGATTCGGAACCAGCCCAGGGTCTGTTAGTAGATGAACAGGTAAGACAATGTGGTGTTCATATACATGAACATACATGTATGTAATATATATATATGTACATTACAAGTAATATTACGAGTAAGAAGTAAGAAGCATGGATGGACCTAGAGTGTATTATGCTAAGTGAAATAAGTCAGACAGAAAAAGACAGGTGCCATATGATTTCACTCCTATGTGGAATTCAAGACACAAAATGAGCAAAAAGAAAAAAAGAGAGATAAACTCTTAAATACAGAGAATAAACTGGTGGTTGCCAGAGGGGAAGTGGGTCCTGTGATGGCTGAAACAGATGAAGGGAATTAAGAGGCACGAAGTTCCAGTTATAAACCAAGTAAGTCACAGAGATGAAAAGTGCAGCACAGGGAACACAGGCAATGAGATTGTATAATGTTCGGTGGCAGATGGTGACCACACTTGTCATAGTGGGCACTGAGTACTGTATACAATTGTTGAGTCATTGTGTTGTACACTTGAAACTAATAACACACTGTATGTTAATTATACTTCAATGAAAAAAAAGATATTCCCCTAACTAGGATGTAAATTTAAAAATAAATTATTTAATTTAAAAAAGATATTCCCTCTTTCCCACCCCCCAATATCTTCCCCACCCCCAATTTTCCTTATCTGTTTATCCATCAATCATCTATCTATCTATCCATCCACCCATGTGCCTGTTATTTATCTATGTATCCATCCATCCATCTACCCACCCATCCGTCTATCATCTATCTATCCATCTACCCATCTGGCCACCCATCTGTCTATCATCTATCAATCTATCCATCCATGCATCTACCCACCCATCCATCTATCTATCATCTATCTATCTGGATAGATCATCACTTGTCTGTATCACTAATACAACTGTTTACTATGTTTTAATGGTTGTAGTATTATATAGTATTTATCAATTCATTCTAGTAGTTTCCAGTCATGCACTGTTTTTAGAGAAAGGTTGCCTGTGAATTTCTGTTTGGTGTGGCTGTCTCTGTTCTTCTGTCCACATCAATAGCTGAAGTCGGTAATGATGTCAGACTCTTCCATTGGTTTCCATGTGTTTTAATAGCCACAGTATTATTTATGAAGTTGAATTCCACTTTACTAATGGTGAACTAAAAAGAAGTGTTAAGTTTTTATTTACACTTACAATAATGTTGATACTGTAAAATGTGTCTGTATTATTGACAAGAAAGAAAGTAAGACATTTAATGGGTGATCCTGTTTAATTGGCTGGCTTAATTTTGTTGATTCCTGTTCAGGTTTTGTTCATGGAGAATTGTTAACGACATTTGGCAGTGTTTCAGTATTTTGTAAACTGTGAAAGAATGAACACATAAACTACTTATTTCATCAAACAGCATTGCCTTTCGTACAGTTATTGTACATATAATAGTTGTACTCTTAGAAGACACTTTTATTTTCCTGCTTCGTGTTGTGTCTTTTTGTTTCATTTCCTTGATTTCTGTGTCTCTTGCAAAGTTCCTTCACTTAATTAAATCAGGTTCCCTTCTTCAAATGAATCTTCATGGTTTAATAACTAAACTATGTCTTTCTTTTAAAACAGTAGAAAATATTGATATATCTGTTAAAATATATTTTATTAAAGTCACTTCACTACAGTAATTGTGTTTTTTCCCAAAGATTGTTCTTTTTCCATTAATTTCTGTTTAAGTAAAATTATGAGACCTGATAAAAATTACAAACTCCTTTACAGTTAAAACTAATCACCCCAAATCCAAATTTCCTTCCAAAATTCATTCTTCCAAGTCTTGGCATTTAATTCTCTAAGAAATTTATTTGACATATGGTTGAAAACATTTAAGCTAATTGCATTTTTTATTGCATTAGCCAGAGAAAATTTCATATGGTGAATCAATGCCAGGTTAAAACCTTCTGAAATGTTCCCAAGATTTTGGCCCAAACTATAGCTTTTCTTCGTATAATTTTACTGATATTATCTGTACTAAAATCCAATTACATTTTTATGTAAATTTTATTTTCATTGGAAATGTTTTAGAAGACAAACATTTGATGTATAATTTCGTATATTGTTCTTTTCAGCTTCTTGGGATCAAAAATGAAATTATTGAATTTTACATTTTAAGGAAATTAAACACTTGTTTATCAGAAGTAAATCATCAGAGATACTTATTGAAAGTCTGTTACCTTGATGATTTTTAAGTTTTAGTTTTCTGTGAAAGTAGATATGAGTTTTGCAGCAAGGGAAAGATATATCAAGATAATAATATTATTAGATTATTAAGCATCAGAAATATTAATATCTGAAAATGCATGATTATTTTTTAAGTATTCAGTATATTTTACAAATTCTAATGTCAATTTCTGAGTGTTTTTGTTTGTTTTCTTAATCCTTTCTTATAGCATATTTTGTAAATTTTTAGCATAAAGTACTTTAATTAAGAATTTATGGGGCATCTGGGTGGCTCAGTAGGCTAAGCATCCAACTTTAGCTCAGGTCATGATCTCACAGTTTGTGGGTTTGAGCCCGGCATCGGGCTCTGTGCTGACAGCTGGAGCCTGGAGCCTGCTTCAGAGTCTCTGTCTCCCTCTCTCTCTGACCCTTTCCTGCTCACACTCTCTCTCTCTCTCTCTCAGATATAAATAAAAAATACATTAACCATTAAATAAAAAAGAATTTACTTTGTTTAGGGGCACCTGGGTGGCCAGTTAAGCATCCAGCTTTGGCTCAGGTCATGATCTCATGGATCATGAGTTCGAGCCCCGCATCGGGCTCTGTGCTGACAGCTCAGAGCCTGGAGCCTGCTTCAGATTCTGTGTCTCCCTCTCTCTCTGCCCCTCCCTCCCCTGCTCTCTCTCTCTCTCAAAAATAAACATTAAAACAAAAAATAATTTACTTTGTTTAAATTATTTCTTCATTGATGATTGACCATTTTATTCTTTTGCACCCTGTACTTAAATGAAACCTCACTCCTGTCTCACAAAACGCCTACATATTTACCCTTCAGGGTTTTGGTGATGTCATGTCCGAACATCATTTGCAGGCAACATTACGTCACTCACGTACTTTGAAAATCCACTCACATACTTTCCTGAAATAAACTGGTTCCGTTTTTCTTCTTTAAATTTAATTAAGAAAATTTAATTTTATTAAAATTAAATTAAATTAATTAATTATTAATATTTTTTAGAGAGAGGGAGAGAGCACACGCATGAGGGAGAGGGGCAGCGGAGGAGAGAGAATCTTAAGCAGGCTCATTGTTCAGCATTGAGCTTATTGTGGGGTTGAGCCCATGATCTTGAGATCATGACCTGAGCCAAAATCAAGAGTCAGATGCTCAACCGACTTAGTCACCCAGATGCCCCTTAATTGGTTCAGTTTTACTCATTTTTGCTTATTGCCAAAATAGATTTCTATCTTTTCTGAGTTTTTATACTGTTATAAATTTTCCGGGATATATATTATGTGTATATTGTACCAGTATATATTATATAACGATATGTAATATTTAACAGTATTAATATAATAACATTAATAATATTATTTCTTTTCCCCCCTAATTTAAAGATTCATGCTTATTATTGTTAAAAGGTCTGAATATCCAAACGTGACCATCTTTTCATTTACATTTTTCTTATGACTATTTTACTAAAAACTCCCCGGTGTATAAATGTGCACAGTGCATAGTAATTCTTGCACGAGCATAGCCCACGGGTGTGTTGAGGACAAGGTGAAGGTGAAGTATCCAGGAGCCACCACAAGAGCTAAATGTCATCAGTGCAGCAGCCTGGAGAGTGTCAGAATGTGTCCTTCAGGGCGTGACCAAGACTGTGGCATCAGCTACCTGTCGGGTTTAGATGCTGATAACTTCTTGGTGAATCACCTCATGATTATTACATGTCTATAATTAGAAGTGCTTCCGCACTTGAATTATCCTTTGTGTGCTCTTTAGATGGGTCACCTAGATTTTTTATTTTAGGTTGGTATTTTCATGGTGTACCTTTTCTCTTACTTTTTCCATCAACATTATGAATTTTTATATTTAAAAGTTTGTCTTTTCTGTAGCATTGTTGATCTTTTTTTGAATCTGAAATTCTTGATTTTATTGATAGTATGTAATCTACATTCTTCTACACAATTGCTAGGATTTTTGGTTTATATGCAAAATTTTAAGTTTTTTTTAAAGAGAAGTTAGGTTCACAGTCAAACTGAGAGGAAGGTACAGAGATTTCCCATACACCTCATGCCGCCCCGCCCCCCCCGGGTCCCTTATTATCAACACCCCCACCAGAGTGGGGCATGTACTGTAATTGGTGAACCTACATTGGCTCCTCGTATCACCCAAAGCCCATACTTTACATTAAGGATCATGGTTGGTGTTGTACATTCTGCGGGTCTGGACAGATTAAAATGATGCGTCCACCACTATAGTATCACAGAGTCTTTTCACTGCTTTAAAAACCCTCTGTGCCCCACCTTGCCCCACCTCTTTATCCCCTTCACCCCCATCACTGGAAACTACCTATCTTTTCTTTATTTTCTCCATAGTCCTGCCTTTCCCAGAATGTCATATAGTTAGAATCACACAGTACAAAGCTTTTTCAGATTGGCTTCTTTCATTTAGTACTGTGCATTTTAAGTTCCTTCATTCCCAAGGTCTTTTTGTGCCTTGATAGCTCATGTCTTTTTAGTGCTGGATAATATTCCATCGTGTGGATATATCATGTCCATCTACTGATGGAATACTGGTTGTTTCCGGGTTTTGGCAATTCTAAGTAAAGCTGCCATGCACGTCCACGTGCGGGTTTCCATGTGGACATGGTGTTTGAGCTCCTTTGGATAAATACTACAGTGTGCAATGGCTGGATGGTTATGGTCAAAGAATGTATCCTTTTGTAAGAAGCCGCCAGTTTTCCAGAGTGGCTGCGCCGTCTTGCGTTCCCACCAGCATGAGGGTTCCCATTGCTCCACACCTGTGTCAGCATCTGACGTCGTCAGTGATGCAAAATCTGTCCATCGTTATAGACATGTAGTCGTATCTCATTCTTGTTTTAATTGCGTTTCCCTGGTGATACGTGATGGGGCCTGTTTTCATGTGCATAATTACCACTCATAAATCTTATTCAGTGAAGAGTCTGTTGAGAATGTTGGCCCATTTTTAGTTGGGTTCTTTGCGTTCTTATTAACTTGTAAGAGCTCTTTGTATATTTTAGGCAGCAGTCCTTTATCAGATGTGCATTTTGCAAATACTTTCTCCCAGCCTAAGGTTTGTCTTATCATTCTCTTGACGGTACCTTTTGCTGAGAAGTTTTTAACCTCAGTGAAGTCTAGCTTATCAGTTCTCCCTGTTATGGATCACACCTGTGGTGTTGTGCCTGAGAGTCACTGTCACACCCAAGGTCATTTGGGTTTTCACCTCTGTTTTCTTCTAGGAGTTTTTTAGTCTTACATTTTATATTTAGGTCTGTGATCCATTGGGAGTTAATTTTTCTGAAGGGCATAAGGTCTGAGTGGAGATTTTTTTTTTTTTTGCATGTAGATACCCAGTTGTTTTAGAACTATTTGTTGAAAAGATTATCTTTGTTTCATTTTATTGCCTTTGCTCACTTGTTTTCCACAGATAGATATTGTACATATTTTGCGAGTGATCTCAACCATCATAAGTAAAGAAAGACACAGATTTACATGAAAATGTTATTTTTACGGTTATAGGTGTTTATCCAAGCAACCCACCAGCAGATGACAAAACACCATGGACGTGTAGAAAATTGGAACCTCTTTCACAAGCTTGAACCAATAGAGACATGTGTGAAACTAAGTACTCAGTGGGGAAAGAATTTACAGATTCTCAAATGAAACAGAAGCATTTTGTGGGTTTAGAATGTACTAAGTTCTCCAGCAAAATTCACAAAATAAAAAAAAATAGCACTATAAATGTACAGATTGGTTTCACTGAGTTAGAAATTTAGTGGAAAGAACAGGACTTCGACACCCTGAAGACCTAGATCAGACCGTGCTTCGTTCAGTTGTTTGATGGGTTGGTTAACTTCTGGGGGCCTGGATGTCTGTTGTGGCAGGGCTGAAATGACGGATATGAGGCCAGTTTGCTATGGAAATTGGGGCCAACGTGTCAGCATAAACCTCAGTCTCTGGCACAGGCTTTATAAGCTCTCACTGCATGTGAGCTGAGCATAACGACTGGGCGTGAGTAAACTCCTTCCTAGAGAACTTAAAGATCTTTCAGACACGGAATTGGGGAATCATTACAAGGTCTGTGGACCTTTGATACTTACACACTCAGTGTTCATTCACATGTTCTGCTAAACCAAGTCTTTCTAAGTGAATAATACAGTTAACCTCCCTGCCCTTCACCCGTTAATCATTGTCCAAGGTGCCCTATTCACCCTTGAAAGCTAAACTCCAGCCCCATGTCCTCCATGAAGTTGTTTGCCATGTTAGTTGAGGTGACTCATAATTCCACAAGTCACGGTGTGGGCTGGGTGGCTTCCCCTGGATGCTCACCTCCGTGCAATGACTTGGGATCCATGTGGTGGGATTATGTGGGACACTCGGCTTCCAAGGTCAATGTGGAAAGCAATGGAAAAGCACAGGAGACTTCTGGCTAAACCCACTTAGCTCCGTGTCACATAGGCCGTAACCTGGTCGTGTGGTCCCAAATCAACTGCAGGAGAAGTTGTAAATGCCATTGGGATTTTATGAGCACATGAACAGGATAGCTATAAATACTGTGCGTGCTTAGCAAAAGTTGGTTCTCGGTTTTGATGCTGTTATTATAACTGGCTATGTAGTCTGCTCACGCTGGTGTTCACATAGCCTCTCCAGGTTTCTCCTGATTCCCGTCTGTGTGTTCTTCACGGTGGTAGGCTGGCGTGGGCTGGTCACGGTCCAAACGCTTTCTGTCTTGTGAGATCGCCCCATTGCTATTGCTCAGCCAGTGAGAGCTGGCCTCTCCGGGGGCCTTTAAGTAACAGCCTGATGTGCTGATGTCTGTGGGCTGTGTGCACCCCAGGCTGCACGGGAGGCGGAAGACCTCCGGAAACTCCCCCCACGTCTCGGACCTCCTGTCCAGTCCCCCAATCTCTCTACCTTCCGTGTCTTGTGCTTGTTCTGTGCGTGGCATTCATGGTTTTCAGCTGTACTTGGTGGGATGAGTCACTAGACTGAGATGTGTCGGTCTCACTTTTTAAATGTTTATTTATTTATTTTGAGAGAAAGGGAGCAAGCAGGGGAGGGGCAGAGAGAGAGAAAATCCCAAGCAGACTCTGCGCTGTCTGCACAGAGCCTGACGCAGGGCTTGATCTCGTGGCCCTGGGATCGTCCCCCGAACCAAAACCGAGAGTTGGATGCTTAACTGACTGAGCCAGCCAGGTGCCCTGTGTGCCTATCCCATTTCTCCTGGGTTGAGAAAACGCCTGCTTACATTTTATAAGTGGCTATTTGTGAAGTATAGGAAAGCTGCTGACTCTAGTTATTTCTGAAAAGGAGTAGAAACAAAACTGCAAATTGCAAATTAATATTTATAAGCATATGCTCATGACATGTTAAATAAAATACTTCCTATCCTTTTTTTTTTTTTTTTTTTTTTTACATCCTGGCCTAAATTCACCTCTTTCAGAAAGCTTTCTTTTATTATTTTCACTGAATTTGTTCCCTTCCATCAAAACCATACCTTTGAGGGCCCCTGGGTGGCTTAATCAGTTAAGTGTCTGACTTTGGCTCAGGTCATGATCTCACAGTCTGGGAGTTTGAGCCCCATGTCGGGCTCAGTGCTAACAGCTCAGAGCCTGGAGCCTCCTTCAGATTCTGTGTCTCCCTCTCTCTCTGCCCCTCCCCTGCTCATGCTCTGTCTCTGTCTCTCTCTCAAAAATGAATAAATATTAAAAAAAAAAAAACCCAGGGGCGCCTGGGTGGCTCAGTCAGTCAAGCGTCTGACTTTAGCTCAGGTCATGATCTCACAGTCTGGGAGTTTGAGCCCCATGTCGGGCTCAGTGCTAACAGCTCAGAGCCTGGAGCCTCCTTCAGATTCTGTGTCTCCCTCTCTCTGACCCTCCCCTGCTCACACTGTCTCTCTCTCTCTCAGAAATAAATAAAACATAAAACAAAATTAAAAAAACCCATACCTTTGATACTATGGCTCTTAGCATATAGTTCGGCATTTATTTATACTCATTTTACACTCTGATTATATGTCGTTTGAAATTCTTCTTACTGGTTTACACGTTTTGGTCTTTTTTCTCTAAGTGTACTTCTTGAGAGCAGGTGATAAGCTCAGGTGTTGTCTGTACACACGTGTGGGATCCACTAGCCCTCATGGTGGTTGCCAGCATGGTGCTTGAACCGACAAATGGGCCCCATCTGAAGTCCCCGAGGGACCCAGGGCTCTGTCCTATCCCACAGTATAGGGGAATCATTTTGTGTTTCACGTGGATTGCTGCCAGTATTGCGAGGTTCCTGATGTGGCCCTTCTGTAACCATGTGACGGTCTTTAGTCACGGCCAGGGTTGGAGATAGACACCCGGGGCCCACACATCTGGGCAGGAGGTTGCCTGGGTAGAGTCAGACGGCCACGGGGACCAAGTAACGGGGTAGGAAAGTCAAGTGGCTCCAGAGTCCTCTCCCTGTGAGCTCCTTCCTTCCGCCCGGTGTGTTCTCATCGGTCCATCTTTGACCTTTCCCCTGCTTAGAGACCTCAGCCATTGTCACATATCAGTGTAACTGTGTTTCATGGTTCTCAAAGGCCACCTGTCGGGAAAATTAGGCCATGAAAAGCTCAGAAGGTGGCTTGATACTGTGTGTTTTATGTATATACCTTTATTTTATTTAAATTCTTGACCTGCCAGTTTTTATGAAAACCACAAGGACGGCAAAGCAGTCAAGAGTTAAATTATATGGAAATTCACTTAAGATGATTTTCTAGTTTTAAGCTCTTGCACCTCTTTCTGGATGGGCATGAGAAAGAGGGTGTGGAAATGAGCTTTTGGATGGCATGGGATTGAGAAAGACCGGCTTAGCGAGCAAACCCCTGAAAAGCAAACTTCCGTCTGCCGGAACATTCGCACTAAGGGATGTGGCTTTTCCTAATCCTTTACCCTGGCTGCGCAATAATGCAATATCCACCAGGAAATTAAAGCTGTAAAATGACAGTTATAAATTATACTGACAGATAGTAAAGAAGATGGGGGGAAAATTGCATTTCTGAAAATGGTTTTGCAGACTCTCTTGATCAGGTTCCACAAAAGATGATTCGTGAACAGTAATTATGGTTGGGCGAAGGCACTGGCTGTGTGGTTAGGGACTGCTAGGAAACACAAGCAAAGCATTTAGCAAATTAAAGACACTCACATGGGGAGCTGCTGATACTGGAGAAAACCTCGAGATTCAACATTTTAAGACTCAATGAATTTATTCAGATTCTCAGACCACGTCATCAGTGCATTCACCGTGCATGTGGCAGCCAGAATTAATATTGCATAGAGTTGCCATGTTTTGAGAGATAACAAAATAATTTTATCAGTCACTATAAATGCAATATAAAGAAAACGAACAGTTAGGCAGTGTAGGAAAGCCGGCCTACAGCGCCCACCTGCATACCTTTCCTGCCATGTAACTGTTTGAAGGACAATGAATAGTTGGGGGGCATGAAATTTCAATGATTGGTCTCCAAACTGATGACTCACTGGTACAGTGAATACTGTCATCAAAATTCATAAACTTGGCGATATTAGAATCATTTTTAATAAGGTGAATAAAATGGGACCGTCCCTAATTACAAAAAAAATTATGACTCTGATAGACATCCTGCAAAATCAACTTTATTAAATGGCACCGATTCTTAATTGGCTTTTTACAGACAATGACCTGTTAGCTTTTCTTACTCCACCGGCTTGACACTGTTGTTTAATAAAATTATACGTGTAGTTAGTAATTTTCAAAATTGCGCTCTGGTTGTCAGAGTCCATTTTGCCTGTTCCTTGACTCCCAGTCCCACAGGATGGATGAAATGAATGCACCTTCACTTTGATGATTATGTCATTGCAGAAATAAAGCCCGCGCTGAATAGAACTCATAGCTTCCACTTGCTCTAGCAGAGGCTACACAGTGATCAGAGGAGCATCCGTTAGCCCTGTAAGGTGTTGAAGAGTCTGTAGAGAATAAACAACTAAGATGATTATTTGTGCTGAGATGGTAATTTAGTAAAATTGCTTTTATCCGTTATATTTATATGAAATTTATATGGAAGAATGTAAGAACTTATGCCCGCATACAGAAAAGAAATCATCTCTCTCGAACATGTAACGTTGGTAAGATTTCAGAATTAACTGCAACAGTTGGTCAGTTAGGGAATATTCTTATTGTTTTATCTTCAGTCCTGGAGCCCCGATAAAAATAAGATAAATTTATATTTTTAGTTCTGAAATTCCAATGATAAATTGCATCAAGGTTGTGTAACTGGCTGGTTATATATCCCCTGGTGTCTTTTGGGGTTTAAATTCTTCCTCCAACATATCCATTCAAGTAGCTGTACCTCCTTAGAAGACTTATGCCTGTTGATCAAGAAATGGAGACGAGTTCATTGTCCTGAATCACGCACGGGCTTCTGGAGCGTGTGCTGTGTCCGCTGTGCCACAAGCCCTTCTCTGGGTGCCTATGTGCTGTTCTGCCTACACAAATGCCTTCATTCCTTGGGTCCAGGCAGACGCGCCTCCTAAATGTCCAAATCATATTTTCTCAGTCAACACACTGGGGCACATACATAATATCTTCTTTCCATTGTGTTTATTTTGTAATGGGTATTGTTTTCTCAGTTGGATTACAGATCACTGGAGGGTTGAAGTTGTGTTTCTCACTTCCTTTTATTTCTAGAATTGGCTAAATGACACAGCCCACATGGAAGTTAACACATCTCTCTTCAAAGTACTTTTAAGTGCGCTTGCAATGAAAAAAAGGGGGGGGGGAAGAGAAACATCATGTTTTTGAGGGTCTTAATTGATTGCTTGGAAATGTGGAAATAAGCCCCCATATTTACCTTTCAGATCCAAGCAGCTCTATAAATCAATCATGTGACATATATTTTAGAAGAACTATTTTTGGGTGATTGCTAAGGAGGGGTCAAGGTTTCTTGGTCATCATAAAGGAGATTCTGTAGACGGCCCTGACTCTTGCTGCCAGGTGTGAAGCAGCCCCATGGCCAAGGTGAGCTTATCTTCAAGGTGAGACACCATCAGCTTCACCTCTCTGACCACTGTACCCAAGTGCTTAACACCCATTGGCTCAAGATTGAATGGTTTGAAGGCAAAGGCTTTATGAGATCCCCTGGGCCCTTTCAGCCTCAGATACTACACACTTTTCATAACGCTCAGTTTAAAGCATCTATTAAAAGGTGTGATGCCATCACACTTCATATTTCATTGTAATTTCCACACACCCCGTCTATAAATCCTTTTTAGTTTTAATACAGTTTGGCTCACCTGTGCCATTGAGAATGACCTCTTTAGACCCCCTAAATCCGTCCCCCAGTGATCCTGGAGATGACACCCCCGTAACAGTAGAGAAGTATCACAACGAGGAAGGTCAGATCGATACAACATGTACACCTTATTTGTTGTACCGATTTTACACGTAGCTGCGTGTGTGCTTGGTTCTGTGTCACTTAATCATATGTGTGGATTTGTGGGACCTCCAGCACAAGATACAAGAACTCAGGATACAAACACTTGTGTTCCACAGACCCACGGGCCACGCTCTCGCAGACACGTTCACCTCCAACCCTGGCAACTGTGTATCTTTCTTACCCATTCCAAACTTTCATCGTTTCCAGAATGCTGAACAGGTAGAACTCCTTAGTCTGTAACATGGAAACTGGCCTTTTGCACACAGCACAATTTCTTTGGGACCCACCCAAGTTGTTCCTTGTGTGGAGAGACTTCTTTTTTCCGGTTGAAGGACATTTGGGTGGTTTCTAGTTTGAGTCTCTTACAAATAAAACTGCTGCAGACATTCATGTGATGTGCAGATCTTGGTGTGGTTGTAAGTTTTCATTCCTCTGGTATACGTGGCCTGTGGTGCAATTTCCAAATTATACCGTAAGCTCAGAGCCTGTTATCCTCTGTCCCAGAGGACCTGCTCCATGTCACATTCTCACAAACAACATAAGGAGGGTGCAGTGTATGATATCTGTACTATGTAGTGTATATATATATATATATATATGTATACATATAGTATAATATATGTTATGCTGATTACATTATATTATATTATATCATACTATATTATAATTATATATGNTGCTATAGTATAATATAAAAACCATACTTGCCCTTCTTGTTATCACTACTTTTCTTTCTTTTTTTTTTAAGTTTATTTATTTTGAGGCAGAGGAAGTGAGCATGTGCAGGCGGGGAGGGGGCAGAGAGAGAAGGAGAGAGAGAGAATCCCAAGCAGAGAGAGAATCTGTACTAAAAGCACGGAGCGTGATGAGAGGCTTGAACTTATGAACCGCAAAATTATGACTGGAGATGAAGTCTGTTGCTCAACTGACTGAGCCACCTAGATGCCCCACTGTTTTTATTTCTTAAAGTAGTTTATGTTTTCACAAAAGTTGAACAAAAAGTACAGAGGGTTCCACGTAACATACCGCCTTTCCCCACACAGTTCCCGCTGTTAACACCTTGCATCAGTGTGGTGCATTTGCTCTAAATAATGAGCTGATACTGTTATGTTGTTACTAACAAAAGTCTATACTCCACATTAGGGCTCCCTCTTTGTGCTGTGAACTCCATGGATTTTTCCCAAATGCATTTGTCATGTGTCCAACGTTACGGTATCACGCAGGATTAGTTTCTACCACTCTACGCATCCCCTGGGGTCCGCCCCGCCACCAACCCTTGCCAACCACCGATCTTTCCATTGTCTCTGGCTTGGCCTTTTCTAGAACGCCATGCAGTTGGGATCATGCTGTGTAGACCTTTTTCAGGTTGGCCTCCTTCACTTAGTAATATGCATTTAAGGTTCCTCCACGTCTTTCCATGGCTTGAGAGCTCATTTCTTTTCGGCGCTGGATAACATTCCATTGCCTGGATGGGCAGTGTATCTATCCATCACCTCCCGAGGGACACCTCGGTTGCTTCCGAGTTTTGCCAATTATGAGTAAAGCTGCTGTAAACCTCAGTGTATGTGGATGTAAGTTTTCAGCTCTTTTGGGTGAATACCAAGGGGTGTGATTGCTTGGCTATATGTTAAGAGTAAGTTGACTTTTGTAAGAATCAGTCAAGCTGTCTTCCAAAGTAGCTGCACCATTTTGCATCCCCACCACCGAGGGCTGAGGGTCCTGTGGCTCCATCCTCGCCAGCCCTCAGTGTTTCGTTCTGGTCGGTGCGTAGTGGCATCTCGGTGTGGTTTTCTTGGTTGCTTGCTTAGTTTTGCTTTTTAAAGACAATGTTTTGAAGGAGTTTTAGGTTCACAACAAAACTGAGAGGAAGGTACAGAGGTGTCCCGGATGCCCTCTGCTCCACACACGCACAGCCGGCCCATTACCAGTCATTCCTTCCAGAGTGGTTCATTTGAGACCATGATGAACCAATGATGGACAGATCACATCACTGAGAGTCCTTAGTTTACCTTCGAGCTCAGTGCGGCGGTGTACATTTTACGGGTTTGGAGAAATGTGCAAGGACATATACCCATCATCATATCATCATACAGGGCAGTTTCGCTGCCCTAAAAGCTCTCTGTGCTCTGCCGGCTCGCCCCTACCCTCCCACAACCGCTGATCTTTGTCTCCATAGTTTTGCCTTTTCTGGAACTCAGTCTTCTATTAATTTGCATTTCCCTGATGACTGTAATGTGGAGCATCTTTTCACATGCTTATTGGCCATCCGTCTATCGTTTTATTGAAGATAGTCTGTTCCAACATTTGCTCACACTTTACTAGGTCCATCTTGTTAGTGTTGAGTTTTATTGTGGTTGTGGTGAGTATCTAAAAAAGTCATTGTCATACTCAAGTTCATTCATGTTTTTTCCTATTTATTTTCTAGAAATTTTATGCTTTACGTTAGGTCTGGATTCATTTTAAGGTAAGTGTGTGTGTGAATGGCGTGAGAGCAGTGTCTGGATCTTTCTTGGGGTGGGGACATCGAGGTTTTCCAGTGTCATTTGTCGAAAAGATCATCTGTTTTTGGTTGAGTTGACTGTGCTTCTTTGTCAAGAGAAATCAGTTCACTATACTTTCATTAGTCTGTCTGTGGGATTTCTCCTATGTTCCACTGACATATCTGTTTACTCTTTTACTGATAGCTCAGTGTCTCGATTAGACTGTCTTTATAGAAAATTTTGAAATCGGGATTATTGTCCTCCTATTTTGTTCATTTTCAATATTGTGTTAGGTATTCTGGGTTTCGCCTTTCCCCATAAACTTTAGAGTCAGTTTGTTGATATCTACATAGTTACTTGCTGGAATTTTTACTGGGATTATATTAAATCTCTATATGAAATAGGGTCAATTAAATATCTTAACAATACTGAGTTTTCTGACCATGAACATAAAATACTTCTCCATTTATTGAGACCTTCTTTGATTCATTTTGTTAGTGTTTTGTAGTTTTCCTCACATAAATCTTGTACATATTTTGTTAGCTTCGCACCTCACTATTCCATATTGTTGGTGTTAATTTAAATGTGTTTGTTTTAAACTTCGAAGTACCTTTGCACATTTCTGGTGTACAGGACAGTGGTTGACTTTTCTTCTTCTTTTTTTTTTTTTATGATTTAGTTTTGAGAAAGACAGAGAGAGAGTGAGCAGGGGAGGGGTGGGAGAGTGGCAAAACTCATGAAACTGTGAGATCACGACCTGAGCCAAAATCAAGAGTCAGACGCTTAACCACTGAGCCACCCACTTTTCTTCGCCCTGACTTTTCTTATACTAACTTTGTATCCTGTAATCATACTATAATCGCTTACCAGTTTCAAGTGCTTTTTGTTAATTTTGGGGGCTACATAGAAAATCATGTATCTGAAAACAAATCATTCTACTTCTTCTAACCAATCTGTGCATCTGCAATTCCTTTTCTTGGCTTATTGTATTAGGTAGGCGTTGCAGTACCATGCTAAGCAGAAGTGATGGGGACATTCTTGTCTTGTTCCAGTTCTTAGGTGGAGAGCATGCAATTTCTCACTATTAAGAAAAGTGGTCACTGTGGGGTTTAGTAAATGTTCTTTATCAAGTTGAAGTTCCTCTCTGTTTCTGGTTTATGGAGAGTGTGAATCATGTATTGGTTTTGGATTTTGTCACATGCTTTTTCTGCATCTGTTGTATGATCACATGATTTTTCTTCTTTAGCCTGGTGTGATGCAGTAGGCTTATTAATTTTGGAATCTTAAATTGACCTTTAACATCTGGACTAAATCCAATATGGTCATGGTATGTAAGCCTTTGTTTACATTGTTGGATTCTATATGCTAATATTTGATGCATTTTCATATCTATGTTCAGGAGATGTATTTGTCTCTAGTTTTTCTTTCTTATAACATTTTGTCTGGCTTTCATAGTTGGCTAATGCTGCCTTATTTAACAAGTTAGGAAGTACTTCCTGTCCTCCTGTCAATGAAAGAGATTGTGGAGAATTGATATAATGTCTTGTTACATGTTTGGTAGAAACCCCTCATGAAGCCATCTGGGCCTGGAAATTTATTAATTATTAAAATAATAAAATAAAATAATAAAAATTATTTATTAAGAAGCCTAGGGATAGGGTTATTCATATGATGTTTCTCCTTGAATGAGCTTTGGTAGAGGTGATTTTTGAGAAACTGATATATTTCAGATAAATTATCATCTTTTCAAAACCATGAATGTGTGCTGGGTACCACATGTTTTGTTCTGAGTCAATGATATGACATGTCTTTTCTCTGTTAGCTTGTAGGTATGATGGTTACTTTGATTAATTTTTAATATTGACCCGGACTTATATACCTAGAAGAAAACCCACTTGAACCTGATGTAGAATTCTTTTTCACACACTGCTGATTGCATTTGCTACTATTTTGTTGAGGATATTTGCACTGAAGTCGAGAAAGAGATTAGTCGGCCTTCTTCATTCTTCTTCCTCTCCTCTCCTTCCTCTGCTTTTCCCCCTCCTGCTTCAATTACTGTCTCAGTCTGGTTTCGGTGTCACAGTAATACTAACTTCATAACATCATTTGGAAACTTTTCTTCCTGCTCTGTTTCCTGGAAGAGACTGTGTAAATTTGGTTTGTGTTCTTAAAAGGTTTGCTAAATTTTTCAGTAAAATCATCTGGCTGTGGAGTGTAGATTTTTGTTTGTTTTGTTTTTATTTTTTCGGGAGTTTTAAATTACAGATTCAGTTTCCTTAATGGTTATAGTGCGTTTCTCCCAGCTGCCTCGCTCATCTTTGCTGAGTCTTTGCAGTTGAGTTTTTCAAAGAATTGATCCATTTCTTGAAAGTTGTGAAATTTATGCACATACATTTGTTTGTGGTAATTGCCATACGTCCTTTAATTTTCTGTGGGATCTGTCATGATAGTCTCTTATTTCATTCCTGTAGTTAGTGATGTGTCTTAAATTTTTTGCCAGTCTTGATAAAGAGTTATCAACTTCACTGATATTTTTAGTTTATCTCCACTTTTTATGGACTCTTCTTTCCTGCCTCTGTTGTGGAAATTTTGCAATTCATTTTCTTTGTTTCTTGCATTAGAGTATTGATTTGAGACCTCTCATATTTTATCACAAACATTTAAGACTATAAATTTCCCTTTAACAGTGTTTTAGATGTCTTCCACATATTTTTATTTTGAATTTTTGTTTGCATTCAGTTCTGTGTATTTTTACATTTTCTGAGGCTTATTTTATGACCTATGGATTATAGAGAAGCATGTCAGTTAATATTCAGTAGGATTGCCCATGGTCTTTCTTTCAGGAATTTCCAGTTTGACTTCATCGATGTCACAGAACACACTCCATGCGATTTTAATGTTTTAAGTATTGGAGGTGTGTTTTGTGCATCAGGATATAATCTGGGTGTCCGACAGTTGTGTCTCTGTGCCCGTTGGCTCCAGCGTTGAGTAATGTCAGCCACAGCCCGCTGGTTGGTCGTGTCTTGCACTTATTATTAGTTATTAGTTATGGGGCTTTCTTGGGTCCACAAATCCTACACTGCCATTAGCAGAAATGGACCACCTACCAGTGAGATTTTGTAGCAGTCCTCTGTCCTCTGTCCGCTGATGGAAATCTTCTAAAAGCCTCCTCTTTTTTTTCTTAATTTGCAAATGTTTCGGTTTGGTGTTTTTTGTTTCATTTTGGAAAACAGTTCACATTTGTATATAGCATCACTTCTGTCGTGAGCCATTCTGAAAAAGTTGACATTAATACTCTATAAAGCTTTAAGCCATCCTTATCAGTTTCCAGAATATGTGAAAATTGATACAAACATGGTTTAATTGCTAAGAAAGTTAAGGTATGAGGGGGCCCTGGATGGCTCAGTTGGTTAGGTGTCCAACTTCAGCTCAAGTCATGATCTTGCAGTTTGTGGGTTCGAGCCCTGGGTTGGGCTCTGTGCTGACAGCTTGGAGCCTGGAGCCTGTTTCGGATTCTGTGTCTCCCTCTCTCTCTGCCCCTGTCCCCACTTCTCAAGAATAAATAGACATCAAACAAACAAAAAAAAAATAATAAAGTTAAGGAAATTTAAAGGACACAAGTAGAAATAAAAGTGTGAAAGAATATTAGTAATTATTTTCTACTTAAATACTAGCTGCTATAAATACATTTGATAATATGACTAATCAGGAGTGGATATTATTTGTATCAGTGATAATAAATGCTACCATTTTCTATGTAGGTTATTTAATAGAAGAAATAAAAGGCCAAATTTCATAAATCCTTGATAAGTTCACATTTACTGAGTTAAGAGTCAACTATGTTTTTATTCAACCTTCTTTGTATGTATCAAATTCAGATCCGTGTTAATAAATACTAGATTTATTGGGTTTTTCTCTTTCTGGAGTTTTGATTCCTGCAGTGTTTCACAGAGAGGATTATGCATAGTGGCATCGTAGGAATTTCTTTTACATTAAAAGTTCTTTAGAGAAAAAAAAATCTTACCAACATTTATATTCAGTCAAGATTCAAGAAAAGTCAATTATCGTCTGACTCCAACATTTATTTAGAGCCATGATTATATTCTCTATGGAATACAGAGGTAAGCACTTCTGAGTATTTCTAAGTATTCTCTCTTACAGAACGGTCCCCTCTCCCAAGGTGTGCTCTTGACCCACAATCCATAGCGGTACTGCCATATTCTGGGACTTCCCAACCTCCAGTGTGCCTTCCTGCCCCTCATTTGTCCCTGTGACATGAAGTGTGCTCTATATCAGATGTCTGGCCAATCTGATAATTAATCTGACCCGCTGTGTCACCAAATGGTATATTTTACCTTTTTTTAAATTTCTGTGCTGGGTTAGATATTTACATTTTAATTGGATGTTTCAGTGTCAAACTTGAAGTCTAACTTTATCTTGAGGTTATTTAGGACAGATTTTACACCCAAGAACATTCCAAAGGGTTCTCTGAAGTGTTATAAAGAGCTGTGCAATTATATCATGAGGTCTGTACGCACTTCTAACTCTGCTGTCTGCAGCAGGCACCCATTTGCTGATCTCCTATTAAATTTGGGGTGTCATGCCAGGTATCGTGAATGAGTGAGTTAGTGAGTAAGTGAATGAATGAATAACAAAATGTGGTCTTGGATTTTTAGAGTCTAGTAAACTCAGCTTTGCATAAATCAGTGGAAGGAAGTATGTTATATTATGAATGCTTCTTTGATTTAAAGTGAAACTTTGTACAACTGACATTTATTCAAAATCATCTAAAAAGAAAACATGTTAACTATGTTAACTAGAATCCAAGCTTCTTATTCACCTTTGAATACTGTTCTCTTTCTGTACGTTAATAGAAAATAATGGGACTGATTAATATTTGAAACATGGGTGAAAAACTGATTCATTGTGATATGTGATAAAGGTTATACTACTAGCAGAACAGGTAAACATATTGTATATATAATATCAAGTTATAGGATTTATACATACACACATGTGTATGTACAGTAAGAGCTAAAAGAAAATTTATCATTTTTTCCTCAATATGTTTTTTTTTTGTTTGTTTTTAATGTTTTATTTATTTATAGAAGAGAGAGAGAGAGAGACAGCGTGAGCAGGGGAGGGTCAGAGAGAGAGGGAGTCACAGACTGAAGCAGGCTCCAGGCTCTGAGCTGGCAGTCAGCACAGAGCCCGCGAGATCATGACCTAAGCGAAAGTCGGACGCTTAGCCGACTAAGCCACCCAGGCGCCCCACCTCAATATGTTTTTTAAATCATATAATAACTCAGGGCGCCTGGGTGGCTTGGTCGGCTAAGCGTCCGACTTTCGCTTAGGTCATGATCTCGCGGTTCGTGGGTTCGAGCCCCGCGTCGGGCTCTGTGCTGACTGCCAGCTCNTCTCTCTCTCTCTCTCTTCTATAAATAAATAAAACATTAAAAAAAATTAAAAAAAATCATATAATAACTCACTTTGCATTTCTTGCCTAAGTGTTTATAAGTAGATACATTAAAAGAGAGTTCTCTTATGATTCAAAAGAGAAGACCCAAGGAAAAGGAGGGTAAGATTTTATTTTGAAATAACAACTACTGTTTCATTATTTATGAAGCCTTTTACTTGAAATGATCATCTGTTTAGAGAGAAAGTATCTTTATTTTTAAAAAAATTTTTAATGTTTATTTTTGAGAGAGAGAGAGAGAGACAGCGTGAACAGGGGAGGGTCAGAGAGACAGGGAGACATAGAATCCGAAACAGGCTCCAGGCTCTGAGCTGTCAGCACAGAGCCCGATGCGGGGCTTGAACCCACAAACTGCGAGATCATGACCTGAGCTGAAGTTGGACGCTTAACCAAGTGAGCCTCCCAGGTGCCCCATGGAAGGTATCTTTATCTACTTTTCCTGATGTAGCTGTACTCAGTCACCCCTGAATTACACGGAGGTAGCGATCCTGCACACAGCAGTGGGTCCGTCAGTGCTCAGAACATCCCAGCATGTTCTGAATTAAAGACAGTGAGTGTATCGGCGCTGACTGGCAAAGTGGAGGTGAGTGAGCTGCAGCCAAATGTATATTCAGGGCAGTGCAGGTGGGAGCTGACCTTGGGCAGAAGGTCGCAGAGGCTGTGACCCCGAAACTGCAAGGTCAGAGTGAGGTGTCCGGTGTGAAAAACAGGGTCAGGTTACTTGTAGATATGTATGTGCACACACACACACACACACACACACACACACACACACACAGCTGTCAGGCCTTTACTTCCCTATTCCAACTTTACAAATTATATGCAGCCATCAAAGCCTTCACACCTGACATTCACAACCTAGCCAACTAAGTGGGGGTTATTTATGGAGAAATTGATGCTCGAGTCTGGGGGGAGCTATGGACCCAAGCTAGTGTGGGTGTCCCTGTGTCAGAGCCAGGCCAGAGTCTGGAACCTGAGATTCCTCTTCCTAACATGGTCTGCTCCAGAGCCAGTTTCGTCCATGTGCACAGTCATCAACCAGCCTCGTCTGAAAATATAAATGAAAGATCCAGTATAAACGTGTGATTGAGGACTATTTAATGTTTGTTTATTTTGGAGAGAGAGAGACAGAGACAGAGCATGAACAGGGGAGGGGCAGAGAGAGAGGGAGACACAGATGCAAAGCAGGCTCCAGGCTCTGAGCTGTCAGCATAGAGCCCAGCGCAGGGCTCAAACCCACAAACCTGTGAGTTGGTGACCTGAGCCGAAGTCAGACGCTTAACTGATTGAGCCACCCAGGAACAAAACCTTTTAACTTCTGTAATCAGAGGGTTTCAGGAAGATATCATATCCATAGAAGGAGAATTGGATTTTTGCAATAAGGAACAATTATAAAATGATAAAGAATTTAAAAAATTTTTGATTGTTAACTTTTTTTTTTTCAAAGCTTGGAAAATAGAATTGGGAAAGTCTCATAAAATGTAAAACCAAAATACAATGTTCAGGATATGTGAGAGAAAAATTGAGAGAGAGAAACACATTCAGAGGACCCAACACTTGACTAATATGATTTCAAGAAAGAGAACACAAAGGAAATAAAGAAGTGAAAATTATAGAATAATAATAACAACAGAAGAGAGTCCTGAAGATCCATAATATAGTGACTGTTAAACAAGATGGAAAAAAAAAAGACCCGCATGAAGCTAGCATTGTGGACTTTTGGAACTACACGGATAATGAAGACATCATGAAAATCCCCAGAAAGAAAATGAGGTTCTTTCACCTAGAAATGATGAGTGCAATGGTTGGTGTAACTCTTCTCACAAGCAGTACTGGGTGGTGGTACAGAATGAAGCAATCTCATCAACGTGTTTTCAAGAAATGGTTCTGATGCTTTCATCCAAAGTCCCCGAGAGCGGAGCATCTCCAGGCACATGAGATTTGGGGAGATTCAAGGATTCATGCTGTTTATCCCCCTCTACGGATTTCCTAGGATGTGATTTGGGTCTTTTTGGCCGCTCTCCAGTAAGGCAGGTACTAAACCCAGCAAAAAGAAGAGTGGGATCTAAGAATAATGGTTCAATTTATAAGAGTAATACATCGTACATCTCAGGGGACAGCTTCACAGAGACCAATTATTTTCTGCTGGAGCCGAGGAAGAAGGGACCAGGGAAAGTTCTCCGCGCAGAAAGGATGAGAGATCAGACAGTGTGATGGAGATGCGGGAAGAAATTAAGTATAAGACAAAAGTAAAGAACAAAAGTACGTTCGTAAGAAAGAAAATCATGTCAGTTTGAAAGTCAAGGAACATTCAAGAAAGTTTTTCAAGAAGAGAAATTTCATCCTCGGAGACTATTTAATCATTATTCTAAGTGTGAAAAATATCTATACATAATGCATGTCCAGCAATTAGAATCAGAAGGCACGTAAAACAGAAGATACTGACCTTTGAGATTGTCATGTAAATGTTACCGGAGTCTTCACTGTAGAGGTACTGATGATAAAGTCAAAAAGAGCAGGGGTGGTGGTGAGCACGGGTGTGCGAACACTCACATCCTTTTACAAAATGAGGAATCAAGGTGGAGACTCCATTTTTGAGGAAAGAAAAGGAAGAAATAGAAGTAGTTAAGTATATACCATTAAAATCACCCAAGTAATCAACAGGTGTTAGACGGTACTGAGCGAGTGGACGGGGGTGGGGGAGCACACCTGATCATCTCATGCATACATCGGTGATGTTTCAAGTAGATAATCAAGAAAGAGCAGCTCCTTATTACTGAGACACGTGCAGGCGACGTGCAGAACAGCCGGAATCGGGAATCGGAAGGACCGCACATGTGCTGGGTTTGAAGGGCTCCTGCTTCCACACTTGAACCTCATGCTGTGGATGTGCAGTCAGCAGAAGTCTGGCTTATTAATAATCCTGTAGTACAATTTGATTTTTAGTCTACATATTATTTCCAAAATACTTTAATTTATGAGTGAAACAAAGATGCTGTGGGAACGTGGTTTTTATCTCGTAGATAAGAAAATCCAGCCCCACCAGGCATGCTTGGTCGTAGCCGGGACTTGGTCAGTGGAGGATGGAGAACGTGGCACAGGATTGATTTGTCCGGGGTTCACTACCCTAAAACTCCGTGAAGGGGGATGCAAGTGCCCAACGAAAGCAGGCGATTCTTTCAGATATGATCCGAGAAAGTGCCAACGAGTAGAAAACCAATGGGAAACCCAATCACACATTGGCTTTTTCCCAGAGGCCAGTATGGAGAACGAGAGGGGAAAACCAATTTGCATACCTTTCTGTGCACCTGGAGTGGGTATCGTTCCGTTTACAAAGCAATGCTCCTTGCTCCTTACTGGAAATAGTTATTGTTTTTTCCTTTCCTGTTAGAATGGAGGAAATTGGCTCTGGACAAGAGTCTACTATTCATTTTAAGTACCCAATAAAAGTCCTGCATATATACTTGAAGTGCCAGCTGGAGGACAGGCAATTAGAAACCTAGGAAATATTTGAACACAGGTTTGAGGTTATTTGAACTAATAACAACATTTATTACTAATGAGACAGGAGATATGATTAGACTTTCTTTGTGTGCGAACACAGTATCTCCTGGCAACCACTGATTTTATTTCAAAAAAGGATACCTTTACTTTATCACACCTAGTTTATCTGGCTACAGGACTCAATCGTTGGATTATTGAAGCACTGTGACTATTGTAATCAAATCTGCATGCAGTTTTCTCTGTAAAAATAATTGCAAGCCTTCACTGGATTGAAGGAAGTGCTTTCTAATAAAACCAGTGTTAAATATGGGAAAATTTCACTAGATTCTAAAATATTTTTATTGATAACAATCTTAACACATAGAAAAATTTTGCAAGAATTTTAATCTTGTAAGATGTTGTACAATTTGTCATGATTTCTTATTCTAATAGATAGAAGAATGCCTGTAAAATTAGTCCTGGTAGGGGAAGACACTTCAGTAATACGTAATTTATATGTATATCATTTTTCTGAGTATCTTTCCAATAAATACAACTTTTAGTAAAGGGGCCATGATCATAAATAATGCAGTTTGTTTGACCTCATTTTCCTTTCCTTGAACAACTGGTGACACATTCTATAATCATAAATTTCTATATGTAAACTTGAATGTTGGCTTTAAGAAGATGAAGTGTAAAGTAAACCACTTAATTTTTTAAGTTAAAGTATAATAAACACTCCTTTAGAATAAAGATAAGCGAATAAAAAAATAAAATCAGTGTTCAATTAAAGAGGATAAAGATTGATTTATCTGGTCAGTGTTTATAGATTAATTAAATATATATTTCTTATTTTTTAATTATAAAGTTACTTTTTTTTTTAAGTACAAGCTGAACCCAGAAGGTCGAAAGTCTCTGTGTGGTCACTGTCCACCTCACCAAGAGTTAACCCCCGCTCTCAATTTAGTGTACAATTGTCCAGAATATTTTTCTTCTTTTCAGTAAAATATATTATAAATATATTTTCAATATATGTGTTCTTTTATATGGCTTTAGCTTTTTTCCACATATGGTATTGTACATGGACATCTTTTCATGTGTTCATCCAAAATGCGCTGCCAGTAGATACTCTTAACCTACTTTCAGGGACACCTGGGGGACTCCATCTGTTAGGCATCCAACTCTTGATTTGGCTCAGGTCATGATCTCATGGTTTGTGAGTTTGAGCCCTGCATCAGGCTCTGCGCTGACAGTGCAGAGCCTGCTTGGAATTCTCTCTCTCCCTCTCTCTCTTTCTCTCCCCTACTTGCTCTCTCTCTTTCTCTCTTTCTCTCTCTCAAAATAAATAAATAAACTTTAAAAATGATTTTTCAAAATGATCACTTTTCTTAAAGAGTTTGTGAGATTAGTCTAAACAATATTACTATACTGTTCAAAATACAATGAAAGACTATTTAAATGTGATTATGTTCTTGGGGATCATAAGAAAACAGACTATGGGTAATGTACTGAGGAAATGCCAGCAAGAGATACTGCGAGTAATATTGAGATGAAGGGTGTATTTTGAATTGCTGAAGTTAGTCTTTGTTTCTGGTATGGAATTTTGAGGAATGTTAGTCTATGTGTATTTTTCTTTTTTTTAAAAACAAGGTATCTTTTTCTGTTAGTAAAATACAGCCTATTAATTACCATGTGACCTATGCATTTACAAAAATTTTAAAGTGTAGTTGCCTTCTCCCACCGCCTCTGATTTCAGAAAGCTCAACCAACAGGATGAATACTCAGGAGGCCCTGTCAGCCTTTTGTGAATAAGAAAAAGATTCTGAAAGTTCTAACACACTATAATAACAGCTTTTCCCCATTTGTCATCCCCACAGGTATGATAGTGTGATCACTTGTTTTATTTGAATCGATAAATGTTTTTCTATTTAATAAAAACGGTCAGAAACTATTGTCTATTCACTGTTATTTCCCAGGGCACTTTGCATGTGATGGCGTATTATCTGTTGAACTTATTTAATAATGTAAAGGAAGACAGTAAAGGTCTTGATGGTCAGAGTAGTGTTGCCACAGCAGAAACTACGTATATCAGTGGAGCTACAGAGGCTGGGAAAGATGTGGAGTGCGTAGGCGGGGCCGGGGCGCTGTGAGAGGGGCACATGAGTGGTGTAGTCAAGAAGAGAAAGAAGACAGGTGCCATTGAAATGACCCGCAGCCCGTGCCGGAAGTCTGAGGACACTGAGCCACATTGTCCACACTGTGGAGAAAGAAAAACCCACCTCCTGTGTCCATTCATTCATTTGACAAATAACTGTCCAACGCCCCGTACTGCAGGGCACGCTCTGCTCTAGCTTTTGGAATACACCTTGGGAGACAGGTTCCGGGCCAACTGATCTTTTGTGTTGGTGGGGAAAGTCAGGGAACAATAAAGGTCAGTAAATTACGCAGAATGTCAGAGGATGGAAGGTGCTGTAGAGAGTAAGAGTGGTATACAGCAGAGCTAAGGGGATGATGATGGCTTATAGTTTAGGGAGGTAGGTCAGCCTTATTAAAATTTAGTTGCTTAAACAGTATTTGAGTAAGGTGAGTGGGTTAGCCAAGGGAACAAGGAAGGGAAGAATTCTAGTTAGAAGAAACCACTAGAGGATGCAGCTCAATGGGAGAATGTGCTTGGGGGGGCTGCCTGGAATCCAGTGTTGCTGGAGTGGGGGAAGCAGAAAATAAGGTCAGTAAATGAGGAGCCAGAACGTGTAAGGTGTTCAGAGCCATTTTCATGAGCTTTGCTTTTACTGGGAAGGCATTGCCAGAATATTTCCTCCACGATTGGATATTGGTGTGAAAGTGCAGTCAGGCTTGAGCAGAAGGGTTTTATCTCTATCAGTTGTGAAGATGGAGCTGCACCAATGCAAAGGTAGACGCGCATTACCCTGCG
>NW_027529424.1:12339379-12522023 GCF_008692635.1 Crocuta crocuta | reverse complement strand
GGGGGGGGGGGGTAATACTTTATGAGGGGGCAGAGCAAGATGTTTTGAACATCTTGCATTTGACACGCCTGTTAGACAATCAAATGGAAATGCTGAACATGCAATTGGATGTTTGTCTCTGAACTTCCAAAGATTATCTCTTTGTCTATAGCAGACATCTTTCTGTCTCATCGTCCCCATCACCTCCATGTCCACCCTCTCCATCAGCTCCATCTCCATCAGCTCCATCATCTTCATTTTCCTCATCTCCATCACCTGTCTCTATATCCATCATCTCCATGCCCATCATCACCACCATTTCCATGTCCATCATCTCCATCTCCATCACCTCCATCAGCTCCATCATCTTCATCTCCATCACCTCTATCTCTATATCCACCATCACCATCATTTCCATCTCCATCATCAGCTCCATCTCCATCAGCTCCATCATCTTCATTTTCCTCATCTCCATCACCTGTCTCTATATCCATCATCTCCATGCCCATCATCACCATCATTTCCATCTCCATCAGCTCCATCTCCATCAGCTCCATCTGTAGCTCTAGCCCTAACTCTCAATCTGGATCCACATTTAGATCTAGCCTGTCTGTATATTAAGAATATAGATTACGTCTAAAGCTATGAGACTGCATGAGATCTTCAACAAAGTGAGTAGACAGTAAAGAGAGGAGGGCCAGATTTGGAGTAGGGACAGCCCAGCATTACGAAGTCAGTGATAGAAGAACCAGAAAAGAGGACAAAGAGAGAATGAATGAGTCGTGGGCAGGAGCACACACCAGTCAGGGTGTGCTCAGAAAAGCAAACGCACTGGTGGAATCGGTGACAGAGGTTGGGCCGTAAGGGAGCCCAGAGCCGGCCCAGCAGGTGACCACCCCCAGTGCCGGCCGGCGTGGGAGTGTGAGAAGCGGGTGGAGACGGCCCGCAGGCGGCACAGCGAGGTGACAGCAGAACAGCCTGCACATCGACCTCCTGACGCCCGCTGCTTTACTGCTTTCCTCCCCACCTGGCCCCACATGTCCCGGTGGCCCAGTCTGTCGTGCTCTGGAGGGAAGGGGGGTCAGGGTCAGCCGTCAGCTTGGCTAAACTGACGCCATCCAAGCCAACTGCCAAGACAGGCTAAGATGCTGCGGTGACCTGAAAGCAAGTGAGTAAAATGATTCATGGAGGAGAAAGTGAGCACAAGTGACATTTTCCTGATAGGCACCGTGAGGATCAAGCGGGGTAAATTCCGCTGTAGGTCTGGTGGCTCTGGGGGAGGGGCAGCCAAATACCTGGGTGGATTTGAACTGAAGTGAAACCAAATCAGAAATGCAGTGGATTTGAAAGGCAATGGAAGGAGAGCCCTGGGGCTGAGGCGGAGACATTGTCCACAAAGAAAGAGGCTGTGAAAGTGGGGAAATAATCAGTCAGGGAAAGGGAATCAGATTCTTTTAAATGAAGGGACAAAGGTAACATTTTAAAAATGGGTGGAGATAAGCCAGAAAAAATTTTTTAAATGAAAACTAGAAGTTGATGTGTGTGAAAATGGCTGGATAACGTCCCCTTGCAGGCAGGACAGGATGGGGTCTGGGGACCGAGACCTTCTCCCCAGTGAGGGGGAGGGTGGAGCGCACAGACACGGAGCTGGTGTGTCCTCCTTGGTCTGGGCCGGGCTCCCTCTGATGCTCCAAGTGCAAGCAGGGAGCAAGGGCACCAGCTCAGGAGGGGGGGGGGGGCTTGGAGGTCGGGGAGGGGAGGCAGACAAGTGATTCTTCAGTTGGGAGACTGACCGCACCCAGGGTTGTAGCACAATTGCCCAGCAACTGGAGGGGCTCACGGAAGCTTCCTGGGTGTCGTCTACAAGACAAATAGTGTCCACTTGAGCCGCGTGTTTAATTACTGAGAACCCAAGTGTTCCTTTGCAGCAAATCTGCCTCCCTTCAAAACCTCTCAGACCGGATGACACCAGCAGCAAAGCGCCATGCTAGGTAAGCAGAGGCCGGGCCCCTGGCCGACGTGGGCATCAGGCTCCGGGCCGCAGTGGCTCCGGTTTAATAACGTGCCCGTAATAAAACTCGTAACCTAAATTTGAGAGGCCTCTCAGAATCACTTAGTAAGGTGGAATGTAAGTGCAAGTCTAAATATAAACTATGCAGAGAGATTAACGTTCCTCATCAAAAAATTTGTTTAGAGTAAGTACAAACCAGACCCATGGTCCACCGGCCTTCCTGCCGTGGCCTCTTTCTCGGTGCCACGCGAGACTTGTGTCGCTGGAGGTTTGCACGATCATGAAGCAGCCTTCAAAGGACGATATTCGCACCTGTCGTGCTGAGTCAGTTACCGGCTCCGACGTATGCACCTCATCTTCACTTCTGTGTGTGTCTCTGCAGCCCCGCCACAGATGCTGCAGCCACATGCCTACTCGTCACTCAGGAGAACCGGAAGTGAAATTCAGTGTGGGGTCGGCCTTCTGCGCTCACGTAGTTTTGATCTGTGAGCGTGTGACCAAACTCCTAAGCCTTGACTCAAAGTCATAAAAATTGGGACAATCCAGAAAGTCTGGATCTGAATCCTGATTAGTTCCATTCTCTACAACCCGCCCCCCACCATTGATTTTTCCTGAACATGAACTTCCTGCCCCATTTACTTTGCACTGTGAATACGCATCATGACAGGCACTTACTCTTAGGTACATTGACCTCCCCAGAGGAGGGACTGGGGAGCATTCAGGGACACGCGTGTCCCTCAGAAACGTCAGTGCCTGTGCTCACGACCACCCGAGAAAGGCCGTCGCAGCAATGGGCGAACCCCAAGGCACAACAGCCTTCTCCTCTGAAGGCCAGACCCTTTGGAGAGTGAACATGAAATAAAGAAATGGACAGCAGACGTAACTAAGAAAGATACCTGTCTGTAAGGACTGGGAGATCGAAGCACACTTGTGGTACTTCCGGAATGGTCCCTTCTGAGAGGAAAGCAAAGTGGCTGGTGCTGGAAGACTTTGCAGAAGGACCCGATCCAGCTCTTATCCCGCTCCTCGGCCAGCCTGTCATAACTTCGGGGGGGTAGGGGTCCATACCTTACTGCTGGTGCATAGATAGCGTTTGGTCGGCAGTACACATTTTCTTTATGCTATAATGATGAAGCCAGGGAAGGGACAGGGTGTAGGGTCTCATTCAGGGTGTGTCCTTACCTGACAGAGGTCAGGTGGCTGTGTCCCCAGCAAAAAGACACGACGTGGTGATGAACGCTGGATACGATTAGAATGACGTTATAGTCCTCAGATTTAGGAGGTCCGATCAGACCCAGGTCCTGACTTCTATCTGTGTGTGCCTTCTGAATTTTCTGGGCTGCAAAGGGCACAGGAAACCAGAGGCCATGCAGCAGTGTGCTCCGGGATCTTGAGCTATCCTGTGTCGGCTTGGGTTTACCCTGTAACGATGTTTGTGGCACATGCAGGAACACGTCAGATTATTTCATCAGAACTGATGAGCAAGGAACATAGGCGTGGATTGTCAGAGTGTCATGCAGTAGGGATGGTGGCTACACTTACGTGTAATGTACACAGTTGTCGAATCACTACGTTGTGCACCTGAAGCTAATGTAGTTTCGTATATCACCTATACTTCCCATTAATAAAACCAAAACCATTCCCCACATTATCTCTGAGGCCCCCAACCCAGATCCTTACAGGGTGACCTGGATCTTCAGGGCTCTCGCCAGCTCTGAATCAGAAAGGGGTCAGGAAAAGAATGTGCTAGTCAAGCTCTCAGACTCCTAAGAGTTGAGCAGATTCCAAATTAAGAAGAACTTAGTCTCCAAACACGTGCATTTATCATGCAGCCAAAGGATCACAGGTAATTAACTTATCTTGTGACTAATGACTATGGCTTTTGCACCAATTCAAGCTGATCTTAAATGTAAAAGAGCATCTTACTGAGCCTTTATTTACCTGCTTTGCAAACCAGTGAGTCCCAGTGAGATGCTAACAGTCTTCTGCCTGTGCTCAGTGGTGTCTGGATGCAGGTAGATTGTGTCCTTAGGTCATCGGGAAAAGCAAACGATGGCATTGCTGCCTCGGGAAGAGCATACATCTGGTATCATTACATGTTCCTGAATTTTGTGAGTAGGGAAATGAGTATTCTATGCAGAAAGGGGGAAAGAAATGCTCAAAACACGCACGTGCCTTAACCCCAGAACTGTTCTGGAACTTATGCCCACTCTCGGTGGGGCTCATTTTGTTCTCGTTTCCGGCTGACACCAAAGATTAGCTAGAGAATGTCTGGGATGTAAACAGGGCTTCCAATCAGTCAGTGATTACAAATTGGTTGTTGGATGTCTTCATTTGTATCCATGCCCCAGATACCGCGCTCTCTGAGTTTCTTCCTACTTGATGAGACGCTAGTCATCCGCGTGAATTTTGCTCAGGACTGGTCCCCACAAAGTCCCCTGGCGGATGCGTGGCTCTCTGCTGGCTGCACCCACCACTCACAGCGAAAGCCTGATGTCCGCCAGCTCAGAGTCCACACTGGGTCCTGAGATTGGCTACCAGTGAAAGTTCCTGCCGCGTCGTATCACCTTCACTTTAAGACTTTCCTCTCTCTCTTCACGGTGGCAACGTGCAAGTCGCTGTTTAAGTGTTGAAGAGAATGATTCTATCCTGTACTTACACTGACCCGAACAGAAACCCAGAGCTGCCTCCTAAACTCTAATGAGTCAAAAAAATTTAAAAAATGCAACGAGTTCCCCTGTGTCCATTTCAGCCCACACTCACTGACAGAGCAGGGGTGGGCCTGACTCTGGTCTCTGTTCTGTCTCTTGCATTGGATCACCTGCTCCCCTAGGCTGTGGAGGGCACTGGATGGCACCAAAGCCAGCCCAGGCTTCCACTTGCTTATGGCAGCTGCTGTGTGCTGCCCTTCACTCTAAGCCACGCTTGGAGGGAGCCCATCCATGACCACCAGACGTGCATTTATAGTTCTGATCACCAGTGATGGTCACAACCCTGATTCTACTTTCCTTTTCTGGTAAGAATTCTCTGATCCATGTTCAAGGCAATATCTGTAGTCAGCTATGTGGGATGGGGCTTGGATGAGGCCGTGGTCCTCATCTAAAGCCCAAGTCAGATGCCGGAGAGAGTGAACAACATCAGATGAGAATCCGTGAGACTTCTGATATTATGTGCTATGTACTAATTATATATTACCTACCATGTTGAGTTTTTCCCTTCTTGCTATCATAAGTGTACCAAATATATCTTTTGCACTCCTATTTAAAGGTAGTGCATTGCCTATAACAAGTGTGTAGGACTTTGATTCAGTATAATACAGAAGCACCTTAGTACAGAGGGGTGGTGACTTAATTGTCAGGGGAAGGTGGAAAAAAAACAGAGTGGAAATTAATGTGGAAAAGACTGTGCTCCTGGAGAAGCCAAAGCGAGCCATGGCTTACTTTGAATAAAGGTTTCAGAGTAGTGCAAATACATCAAAGGAGTGTGAGAATGTGGTCTTTGAGCTCAGGGTTCGCGTGTGGGTTTCCAAGAGCAAACTGTGTTCCTGAGAGCCACGTTCTTGCTGCAGGTGGGTGTGTTTGGGGTGGGCTTTGCTCTCATCTGACCCGGCGGCAATGGGTCATCAGCATTAAGCCTGGCAGCAGGTGTTTGAGAAACATTCCACTGTCAATATGTTTAGCGGTTATGTCAGGTAGCGATATCAAACAGTGGGTTACTTTGTGCTGCACAAATTACATCCAATAATTAGAGAACATGAAATGAAATGAAATGAAATAATGTAGGTCAGCTGTGGTGGTGGGGAATAGGGAGCTGGTCATCCATTGGCTCAAGAGACTCTCACATACTCTGAAGTTCTGTTTCACATCTGCAGCTTGCTGACCCAAATGAAAACTTCTAGCATCTGCAAGGTCAGCTTGCTTACATGGCATCTCCAGGAAGAAATGAGAAGTGTTTTTATTATGTCCCACTTAACATATTATTTATATATATATATAAAATACATAAAACAAAGTAATCAAAACACCTCCCCAGGAGGACGGCAGGCTGTCCCTCCCAGCCATGGGTGGAAGACAGTAGTCATAGGCCAGGACTCTCTATCTTCCAGGGAATTCGCACAACAGTAGGAATATATGTTCAGCTCTTTTCTGCCATGAGATCTTCAGCACAGAATCATCTATCAATATATTATTTCCTTAAAGCGGTCCCGAAGGAGATCTATTTGATTCCATATCCTTCCTGAAACTGTGCAAAATAGCCCTTTGGTTTTTGTTTTGCTTGGGTTTGTTTTGAATAGCTTCCAGATTTAGGTGACATGCATCTCAAGAGTATGAGAACAGTACTTACTAAAATTTCAAGTATTTTTTTTTCTAAATTGGTTTTGTTTTGCCAAATCATTCTAGGTGTTCACCATGTGTAGTCTTTTTGTTTCTGNTGGGATCATGCTGTGTAGACCCTTTTCAGGTTGACCTCTTTCACTTAGTAATGTGCATTTAAAGTTCCTCCAAGTCTTTTTATGGCTTGAGAGCTCATTTCTTTTCGGCGCTGGATAACATTCCATTGCCTGGATGGGCAGTGTATCTATCCATCACCTCCCGAAGGACACCTTGGTTGTTCTGAGTTTTGCCAATTCTGAGTAAAGCTGCTATAAACACCCATGTGTAAGTTTTTGTTTGGGTCTACGACACTCCTCTGGGTAAATACCAAGGAGCACGATTGCTGGATCCTATGTTAAGAGTAAGTTTAGTTTTGTAAGAATCCGTCAAACCATCTTCCAAGATGGCCACACCCTTGGGAGTTCCCACCAGCAACGAGGGAGCTTTCCTGCTGCTCTGCGTACTTATCAGCATCTGGCGGTGTTAGTGCTTTGGATCTTGGCCCTTCTAAGAGGTGGGCCACGCGATCTTGTTTCATGTGCGTTTCCCAGGGACACGTGATGTGAGTATTTTCATATGCTCATTTGTCATCTGTGTGTCTTCACTCGTGAGGGGCCTGTGAGGGGCTTTGACCCACATTGGCTTGTTTTCAAATGAAGGCTCTGACATTAAACCTCATTTAAGATCAACAAGGGGCTTACGAGTGGATGTTACTCGGGGAGGCCCAGGAGCATCCAGTCCCGTACGTGGGCCTCGGGTTTGTGGTTATAATGCCTGGTGCCTATACCTACACGGCTCCCACACGGGCCCCAGGGCTTACTCACCCCACGAGAAGGGGAGTTACCACCCCGTGGCCAAGGGGGTTAGTGTGCGGCTGTCGAAGCCCCCGCACCTTCCCTAAGGGGATGCCCCGAGCCAAGTGGTCTGGATGACTTTCCTGGTTCTCCAGCTGCACTGAGATCCACTCACCCCCCAGCAGAGGCGCGTTGAGAATGTACCCCGATAATGGCCCTCGACTCCCTTCGTGACTTCCCCAGCCGCACCAGTGTATGTCTGGGCTGCCCCCCACCTCATATCTTCGTCCGAGGGCCACCGCTGTGGGCGCCTGCCCTGAGAGCCTCAGTGGTGACAATAGAAGGGGTAGAAGCCCAGCTCCGTTCCTTATGTTGTCTGTCAGCCTAAGAAGCGAGACGCTGTGAGTGCTCCATCTTCTCGGCGATTCTCTCATGAATCAGTATAACAGGAGCCTTAATCATGTTTACTGCTCTCCATATGGCCTTCGTTATGGCCAAATCGTTCCTGGACAGACTTCTGTCAGCAGATGCATAACTGACGGGGCAGGAGTCTCACTGCTAGACCCCGAGACGATGGGAGAAACGCATTCTCTGAGGGTCTCCGAGGGGTCTTGGCTGCAGCCCCGTGGCCCTTCTCCCCGTGCGCCTTTGTCTCTGTGCATTGTCTTCTTACGAGGAAGCCAGTCATGTCCCATTGGGGTCCACCTTCCTCTCGCGTGACCGGACATTAATCGTGTCTGCTGTGACCCTTATTTTCGTGATGTGACATTATTCAAAGATGCAGATTCAAAGACACAGCAGCTATAATTAGGCCAGGACTTGAACACGTAGCTTTTGGAGGGACACAAGCCAGTCCATGGCACGTGGTACAACAGAGGAAATAGAAGAGTCACAAACCGAGTTACAGGATAAATAAATGCCGGAGACGTAAGTGCCATGATGACTCTGGTTAACCCTGCCGGACGGTGTATTTGAATGTTGCTAGGACCATAGGTCCTAAGAGTTCTCATCATAAGGAGAAATACCTTTTTTCTTTCTTTTCTGTGTTGTCTTTTCTTTCCATCTTTTTTATCCTTCCTTCCTTCCTTCCTTCTCTCCCTTTCTCCCTCCCTCCCTCCCCCTCCTTCCTCCCTCCCTTCCTTTCTCTCTCCCTCCTCCTCCTTTGTTTGTAACTATGTGAGATGACAGTGTGAACTAAACTCACTGTGGTCATCATTTTACAGTATTTTCAAGTCCAGTCACCAGGTCATAAACCTTACAGTTTTGTGTGTCAATTCTATCTCTATAAAACTGAAAGAGGAAAAAAAAAACCCCACAGTTCTTTTGCAAGAAAAGCTCCACTAACAAGATACTAAGTGAAAAAATATGTTTTGACTAATGTTTTCTTATTACCTGTTATCAAAACTATTTTTTCATACAGTATTTTGAGAAATCAAAAGTTGTGTATCATCACATTCTATACAAAGTGTATCTTAAAAATTATATGTAAATGAGACTCAATTTCAAAGTCTGAAAAGCATTTATTTTTTACTACAAGATTCTGCAAGAGTAGGATACAAATTGTATTTTATAGAATAATTTATAGTATGGGCTAATTTTTTATCCATACATAATGTTGTTTGGTTACTTACTGTTAGGTAACTTTTTCTCAAATTGTCTTTTCCTCAAAGTCAAGTTGAAAAATAATTGCAATTACTTATTATAATTTGTACTCCTCTCTTTCTGTTTTCTTATATAGGGTTCTATTTACTGAAGATATTGCTATACTAGTTATTACTGGTATTTCTTATGCAACGGCATAGAAAGCATATAGTAGAATATTCCACATTAGGGAATAGGAATTCTTTTATTCTCTGCAACAAATTTGAGGAGGTGGAATGAGCCCCAGGTTTTAAACTTTGTATAAACAAATTCCTCTTGGAGCAAATTAAAATAAAAGTTTTTAATAACCTCTGGGGCCATGTGCTCATGTGCGCACAGAACCTATGTGGTACTTGGAACTTTATGTTATTAAAGAGAAAATATGACCGATTCTTGTGTTTTTTTTTTTAAAAAAAGTGAAAACTCTTTAAATAACCCAAATGTTTAGCTCAGTGACCTTAATTCTGATTTCTCAGTTACTATTTAAGAAGAAGTAACTACCTATACAGTTACCGAGCCTCGTTTTCTAATGTTTAGAAATGCAAACCATGTATTATTTTTGCTTTTCTTGTAATTAAGTCCTTAGGTGAATGCTGGTCCCGCGGCATCTGTCCAGACCCCACACCGCTGCTTGGGGTGGTTTCTGAGCTCTGGGTGCAAGAGATGTGAGCTTGCTTCCCTGGACAGGCTGGTCCCTGCCACTTGCAGACCACACAGTTCATGGGCTTGCAGAGCGTGTGGGCTGTTACATGCGGCCAGGCGACACAGGCATGGAAAGCTGGCGCTGTGCTGTGTCCATCTTCCATCCGCACATTTGGCAAACTCTACGACCACCTTTGGGCCTGATTCAGAGGTGGGGGGTCGGCGTTAGGTAGGGTGTAAGACCCTGACTTGGTGCCACTTGCACTGTGCGATGGTGTGGGTGCAGCCATGTGGACGCATGACTTTGGGCCAGTTCCTCAATCTCCGTACCTCAGCTTCCTCATCTGAAAATGAGGTTGAAAATATAGTGTTTTGTGTGTGTGTGTGTGTGTGAAGATTCATGTGTCACCTAAAACGCTCTCATAAAACTGCTAGATATTATAGTGACATCTTGTCCTTTCCGAGTTTGCATCTGCCTCGGTAGGTAAAGAATGAATACGTTGATTTGAACAAAAGGGATTTAAGCTGCTAGTTACATGTTTCACACTCTGTGAACTCCTTGATGAATAATGGCTATTTCACAAGTACAGACGATGGTAGTTTGGGTTCTGTGGTATCCTCAGGCGGTCTGTGTTCATTGCACACAGTTAGTGTTCTTTGCAGAAGTCCATCAGAAGTGCGAGCCATGTGAGGGGCCTGCTTGTTGATGTGTTGATCGGGTTGTTGAGTGCAAAGCCATAGAGTCCTATTTATGATACTTGCATTCATTCCTAAGTAAGGAACTCCAGATGGAAGTATGTGAAATTATTTATGCCATTTACTCTGGTCTTGACTGTGGATAGATTTTTCTACAGGGTCAAAGGCAGCAGAGGATGTCAGCTGTCAGGAAGAGGTCAAGATTTTGGAAAGCCGTGAAGAAGTATCATGTGACAGGTGCACTTCAGTATGTCTGAGTTAGAGTCAGGATGGAGGCTGTCCCCACTACTAGCAAGGAATTCTCACTCAGTGCATGGGGCACACAGATGAGGCTGAGGGGTGTGCCTCACATGAGCCCTGTTTCCTAGAATGGCTCAGACTGAGTGGAGTGGCCAAGAGAAAAGGTGAGCAGGATAGGAACAAGTGGAGATACTTAGTACAAAGGTCAGTGTGGGCTTGACCAAGGAGGAAGATGTTGGAAATCTTTCTGTCCTCCGGGCTCACATGCACCCACCTCCACAGGGCCCCACTGGGTGAAGGGGGGTAAGTATTCAAAAGCAGGCTGTCCTGTTTGTAGGGTCTCAATCTATGACTATTGATCAGCTAGCAGCTGATTGATCGGGCAATTTTTCTGAAGCTAGGATCTGATAAATATATACTTACATTTGAGAGAAAAATAGAGACAGGAAACATTTATTTTTTACCTTTCTTATGGTCTCAACATAAGATATACTAGGAGAATTGTAGTCACTTATTTACAGAAATATTCATGAATTTCTTAACTGCTTTTGGGTCCATGCGTCTGATGCCCAAACGAACAGTCCTTTAAAAACACTTAGCAACAAGTATCTCAAGGTTATGCTCTATCCTGTTTCCCCTTTATGTCATTTGTAACAACTATGGTCTCTGACATTTAGTTAATTAAATGTGCCCACGGTGTCTGACTTGGTTGTGCAATTCCTCCGAGAATGTAATTTTTAGAGGTGCCGAGAAGAATGGTTAACCTTGATGAGTCGGTTAGCCACGGCAGAGTGATACTCAAGAGAAGGGAAGAATTTCGAATGCGCGTGCCGTGCGTAGAAAGCCCCCAGACACAGCATAGCTGTGGAATACTTATGATCGGTGTGATGCTTTGGACAGCGGATGGCGGGTGAGACCAGATGAGTGGGTGGTCCCGGACGCTGTCCCGTGCCAGCCGGGGACCCCTATACATAATAATTTATTACATTTTTATGAACACTTTTTACGTGGTGTTTTTGTTATTACTGCCATTGGCAGAGTTTGCTTTGATATCGTGTTTAACCTTTCTTAAAGACTTGACTTGGCAGTTTTTGTTAGGATTTCACAGAGTTCTGGCAATGCCTGGGAGTCGGTCACTGCTTCCCACATTCAGACCACGCCGAGAAACTTTCCTGGGGTAGGAGGCAGTGTCCGGACACTCAGGTGTGGACGGGAGTCAGTGGGTCTGGGGACCTAGTCCTGGGAACCTTAGGTCAGTGACGGGAGTCGGGAGGCAGGCTCCGGGGCAGAGTGAGGGGTGTGCAGGAGGGTGTTTGGTGCAGAGGCTGGTCTGGGTACCTTGTGCGCTTTCTCACCAGCCTGTTCCAGAAGCGTCCGTGACTTTCCTGTCAAGTCCTCCCGTCTGACCACTCATCTGCTTTCAGCCTTATGAGCCCTCAGCAGAGGGGATGCCTGTGCGGCCCTTGTCCCCAGCCTTAATGTATTCATTTTGTTGCATTTCGGTTATGCTTTGGGAGCTGCAGCACACTGACCGTGCGGTCCTGGAGGAGGCGTGACCCTGGCGGACCTTCCCAGCACTATCTCTGGAAATACTTCTGAGAACCTTTGTGGCACATGTCAAAGGGACTGATAATCATGACTTTAAACAGCAGGGTGAACAGGGTCTGTTATGTGTGGTCACGTACTGGGGGTGGTCCATGCGGGACAGTCCACCCGGGCCCAGGCACGGGTCACAGGTACCGGGGAGAAGTCCACCCGGGCCCAGGCACGGGTCACAGGTACTGGGGGGTCTACACGGGCCCAGGCACGGGTCACAGGTACTAGGGACTGTCTCCGCGGGACTCAGGCACGGGTCACAGGTACCGGGGGGTCTGCAGGGGCCCAGGCACGGGTCACAGGTACCAGGGGGTCTACAGGGGCCCAGGCACGGGTCACAGATACTGGGGGAGGGTCTATACGGGCCCAGGCACGGGTCACAGGTACCAGGGGGTCTACAGGGGCCCAGGCACGGGTCACAGGTACCGGGGGGTCTACACGGGCCCAGGCACGGGTCACAGGTACCGGGGCATCTACACGGGCCCAGGCGCGGGTCACAGGTACTAGAGACTGTCTCCGCGGGACTCAGGCACGGGTCACGCACACTGGGGGGAGTCCCCGGGGTCCAGGCAGGGGTGAGTTCCAGCTGAACAGAGAGTGGCCACAGGAGGGCAGGGAGTGGTGGGGCCGGTAAAGGTTCTGACACTTCTGTTCTCTGAATCCGTGGGGGGTGACCCCGTGCCGAGAGCAGCCGGGGCCCCTGACCAGGAGGTTTCCCTGGGACTGGGAAGGTCAGGGGAATGACCCGACATAGAGAACGTGGCATCTCCTGGTGGCCGGGTCTGTGGGGGACCAGTGTCCCCGAAGATTCCGGCTGGGGCAGCAGGAAGGCCGGGGTCATCCACAGTGGGCAGGTGGCGTGGCTGGGTTTGGCGTGGCTGCGGGACATGCTTGTGTTTGGATGCGTTGATTGTCAACGTTCGGAGCCAAGTAGGCGATTGGACTCGGGGCTGGGTCTGGGGAGAACCTCCGTCCCGGAGATGTGCGTCCTGTGTGAACCCGGCAGTGTGGCTCCTGCCCACGTGTGGTCCTTCAGGACCCACTCCAGGTGCACGGGGGGTGTGGGGGGTGGATCTGGGGGCCCCGTGGTGGGCTCGGCGGGTGCTCGCACAGCACTGCGGCCTGTGGGGGGGCGGCGCCCTCGGCCCGGTTCCTCTGTCCCGCGGCCACCATCAAGGAGGGCAGGAGAGGGTCCTGAGGACAGGCGCCCCACACCGGCCCAGGACCCCGCACTTTCCCACCTCTGGCCCCACCCTCTCCCTCCCTCGGCCTCCAGGCCCATGAAATCGCAGGAGCCTGTTTGCTCCTTGGGTGCCGACCTGTGTGACCCTCCCTCGGGGCCACTCAGAGGGATGGTGGAGCGGGCCGCCGGGGGCCAGCCTCCCACGGTCTGACCTCTCGTTCCTACGGTCCGTCAGGTGCGTGAGGGCGTCCCAGCTGTGTCCCCCGCAGCCTGTGCCGGGAACCCCACCACCTGGCAGCCTGGCTCTGGACACGGTGTCCCCGCGGCCACAAGACTTGGTGGGGGAGGGCTTGGGGGTGGGGGGGCCCGAAGAGGCTGGTCCTCAGACCCTGAGTGAGGGTGGCTTTGGTGGTACTGGGACCCTGAATGAGGACAGTGCGTTAAGGAAGACTAATAGTTCACTCCGTCAAATGCTGCTGCAGTGACAGAAGATTCTGGACAGAGATTTATCACCGGGTGTGGGAGTGGGGGCATCGTCCCTGACCTGGAGCAGCTGGGATTCGCTGACATGATGCTTTGGGAAGGTGCTTGGACTGAGCGCAGACGGAGAGAGGACGGGTCAGGAACAGCCGCTGTGGGCTGCCCTGAGGTCTCTCTCAGGAAGCAGAGCTGAGAAATGGGGTCCGAGGGAGCAGGTGGAGAAGTGATGTCTTGTTTCACATGGGGTCCAGTGTCCCTAGAAAAGGGGAGATGGTGACGTGGACGGAACGAGGTCCTGCCGAGCCCGTGACCTCGGGTGGGCAAGACCACGCGACTCCGCTGCCAGAAAGGGACGCGTTCTGGACAGGAAGGGGGCGTGTCTGCTGTGTCACAGGCAGGGGAGGGGCGCGTGGGGCCTGGGCCCCGCAGGCGTGGGAGTCCATGGGGCTGCGTCCATGTCGTCCCCACGGGCTCGGCCGAGTGAGCCTAGAAGGTGCTCCTTGGTGCCTAAGAAACTGCACTTGTTGAGGGTTTTAAATGTTCTTATTTGAAGCACCACCCTGTTAACTTTGCCAGTTGATTGTCCTAAAATCACCCCACGTAACTGCAGGCTGTATGCCCCGTATGTCACGTAGGTGTCCCCTCGCACAGACGCGCTCAGTCTAGGCGGAGCGCGTGTCCCTGGGAGGAGCGGGGTGTTTACAGGAAACAAGGAACGCTAGGTCGCTGTGTGAAGATAGCCCACGAGGGAACTGTGCCCTCGAGGGAGAGGCGTCAGCTCGGGCGCCCCTGTCGCGGTTCCCAGCTCTGCCCAGAGACGCACCAGCAGGCCCTGCTGGCTCCTTCTGCGTGGACCCGGCTCAGCCTGTCGCTTGCTAACATACTTCTGTTGGTAGTTAGTACCTGTGTCATGTTTCTGCCTCTGTGCGTTTTGGCAGAGACCGAGGCACCTTATAGAGCTGGTCTGCATTTCGTCTTCACTGCTAATTTGGCAGCAGCTCCCACAGCACTGGCATTATTTACCACAGAACGCTATTTACAGAGTCCCGTAAAGTGGCCTCCAAGCCTGGCTTTCCTGAGCACTAGGGCACAAAGAACAAGAAGGAAGAAAAATGGAGAACGCGCCCTTCAAGTTAGATTCCATAAAGATTCCTGGTGAAAGGGATTTTACTTTAAAAACAAGATTTGTACTCTTGTGTTATCTTCGTCATTCAGCTGGCCATCTCTGAAATATTACAGATATCGAACAATTTTTAATGTTTATTTATTTTAGAGAGACAGGGACAGAACATGAGCAGAGGAGGGGCAGAGACAGAGGGAGACGCAAAATCCGAAGCAGCTCCAGGCCCTGAGCTGTCAGCACAGAGCCTGATGCGGGGCTCGAACCCATGACACTGGAGACACCCAGCCGCCCCTAAATATTACAGATTTCAAATGTCTTTTTTATTTTTGTTCTACAAAAGACTGAATCTAAATGATGCACTAAAATACATTTTAAAAAATATGTGAGCTGTTCAAGGGCAAAACTTGACCTGAAATCATTTTCAAGTGTTCAAAGCAATTAGCAGGACGTTGGATATCAAATGAATCTTCAATATATATTTATTGATTGTATCACTTATTCTCTTGAAAGAAACATCACTTGGCAATGATAATTTTGGATAATGAACTTTGTACTCTGATGAATTATTACAAATAAATTTTAGACTGGCAGCGAGGAGAACTGGGGTGTGGGGGCGGGCTGAGTTGCTGGAATTGGAAAGCTGCTGAAGGAAGAAGTGCAGAAACCAAAGAAATAATCTGGCTGGACATTTTGGAGGAGTTTGAATGAGAAGGAGTGAGGCAGCAGTGCCAGCATCAGGTACCGTGTCGAGCAGGCCAATGCCTGGACTTTTCCTGCCCAGCGCTTGTCAGACATGTTGGAAATGGTAACCCACAGCTTTGAATTTCAGTCTTACTGAAGAATATTTGTTGTTTGGCACAGCGTGCAGAAGGGAGAATTATAGCAGAGGGAAAAACGGGAAAGAGGATCAAGAAAATGACTCTATCAGCTTTAAAACTAAATGAGCGGAGATTTCCGTTTCTAGCAGCAGGGCTGAGTCCATACCCTGAAGAACACCTGCTACAGCCACTCACTTCTGTGTGAATCACAAGACGTGTGTCAGCTGACATCAGAGGAGCCAGTAGGGTGGGGGCTGGCGCTGCCTTGTGGGTGAATGTTCACAACACAGACACCGGAAGATCTCTCGTATGAATGGTAATCGAATCCAAGCCTTGACTCAACGTGGACGTGGAGGAGGACGTGGGGAGTCTGAGACCTTTACTCTACGCTGGGACACTTGAAATAATTCATGTCTTCAGTGAGAGGATGACGAGGAAGCAGTCACCCTGCCGATAAAAGGTGCCTGCGAGGAAATGGGTTGTCACTTACACGTCTGGGTCAGAGTTAATAATAATACAGTTACGTGGTCTTCAAGTTCTCTTTCCTGTTACAGTAGAGCCTATATTTATTTCTGAAATCCAGACATTTTTGTGTAAATCAAAAACCTTCTCCATTGTCCTAAATATCAGTAAAATTCAGTAAATCATCTGTATATAAACAGAAATTACAATAAGAAGTAAAATGCTGAAGACATCTTTCCCAATCAATTAAAAATATTCTGTTAGCATGGGGCACCTGGGTGAATCAGTCGTTTAAGCGTCCGACTTTGGCTTAGGTCATGATTTCACAGTTTGTGGGTTTGAGCCCCGCGTCGGGCTCTGTACTGACAGCTCAGAGCCTGGAGCCTGCTTCGGATTCTGTGTCTCCCTCGCTCTCTGTTCTTCTTCTGCTTACACTCTCTCTCTTTCTCTCTCTCTCTCTCTCTCAAAAATAAACATTAAAAACTTTTTAAAAATGTGTTAACAAACAGCTGTTTGTTGGGCAGGAATTTGGTCTCTCAGCTTCAGAGAAATTCAAGAGGTTTTTCATGTGTGGACATTTGGTTCCTTCTCAGAATGTCTACACATGGTTGTGATGTTCAACCAATTTTATTTGTAATGTAAGTCAGAACATTTCCTATATTTCATCATGTTGATAAAGTTTTGGGTTTAAGATATGCACGCATATTTTTTTCTCTAAAAATATTACCCAAAATGATGTTAAAAGGAAAAAAAATTATAAAGATCTGCAGACAAGCTACTGAAATAACATTCACCAGGAAGACATTCTGCTGGTTATGTCTGTTGCACAATTTCGTAAGCGGACAAACTCTGGCTGGGATCAGAAGCTCAAATGTATGCTTTCCATGGAGCATCAGGATTCCATGAAATAGAAACCACCACTTCAGCTATCGCTCATGGAAGGAATACAATGCTGAGAATGGTGTGTCACTCAGAGGCCTGTCAACTGCTGGAAGATGCCGTATTGCCACGGCCAGAGAAGTAGAATGGGAATAGCATTGCTCAGAGCCTTTGGTCCCCAGAGCCATGAGCTGCTGGGGCCGTGGGGGGATTGATGGCCAACTTCTGTGTAGGAGTCAGGAGGGAGCAATCCCCTCAGCACTGCAGGGACTGAGGGACCCGACTCCTTTATGATGTTGCTGCGGCCAGCCCAGTGCCCCAGAGCCCATTCAGCCGCTGCATTGGGCTGCGTTTCCTGGAAAGCCACCAGGAGCTGGCGCTCTACAGCACGGCCATGAGAAAAGAAAATTGTTTTTCTGCAGACTACAGTTGGGTCTGTACTAGTGCTTCCTGCTGGTAGAACGTAATCAGAAGCCCACTGTAAGGGGTGTGGGGGGGCGTTGTGCAGGCTCCCACCCACCCCTTCCTCAAACACTTCCAGAGGAGAGCTATGCCAGGCAGGACTGGCGTGAGAATAGGTGAGTAAGCGTATTTCACACCCTTGTTTACTCAGTATCTGTTCCTCCGTGTTTAATTGCTGTAACATAATGAAGGATATTGCTGTTGCCTCACTTAATGCAAGTATGTCTCATACGAAACAAAGACTTCATGGCCTCCCTAATAGAGACACAAATATCTGTCGGTAACCCTGTCCAACTCTGGATAGTGTTAATTGCTGTTCTTGTCTGCTGTAATCCCATGCATATATTTAGGAGTGATTAATTAAAACCATCATGGTCACCAATGATCTTTACATAAAATAGGGAAGGAAAAGGCGGACTAAAGGAAAGAATTGCTAACAAAACACAGAGGGAGGGAAAATGCGACTCTGTTATGGTATGTGTCTCTTCAAATTGGCATTTGCCTCATGATTGATTCCACGTTTTCTTTGCTCTTGGCCATCCCTTTGGCTAGAATTTCTTAACTAGGCTATGTCTGGTCTTTTCATGTTTTAACTTATATATGGTTTCTTTATATTACAAAAATATATTTAAAACAGTGATATGTGAAATAATTCTAAAGTGTGCCCTCTCCCCCCCCAAAAAAAAAGAAGAAAGAAAGAAAGAAAATAGGAAGTCAATAGTAGGTTGTTTGTGCTTTTTTAAATGTTTGTTTATTTTTGAGGGAGAGTGTGAGCACGAGCTGGGGAGGGGCAGAGAGAGAGGGAGAGACAGAATCCCAAGCAGGCTCCATGCTGTCAGTGCAGAGCCTGACTCGGGAATCAAACTCACATACAGCAAGATCATGACCTGAGCTGAAACCAAGAGTCGGACACTCAAGTGACTGAGCCCCTCCAGACGCCCCCACAGTTGTTTTTTTATTTGATTGATAATAGCATCAACTGAGTGCATAGTATGTGCTAGCAACTGTGATAAGAATTGTATGTGGATCATCCAATTTTACCTTTAAAAACTACTGCATGGAATATTTACAAGAGACTTTTTTTTTTAAAGGAGTTTAAGTTCACGGCATAAATGAGGGGGAGGTACAGAGATTCCCATACACCCCTTCCCCCCTCCCATGCACAGCCTCTTCCATTATCAACCTCCCACACCAGGTGGTACATTTGTTATGAGTCATGAACCTACGTTGACACGTCATCATCATTGTAAGTCTGCAGCTGACAGTGGGGCTCACTCTCGATGTTGCGCATTCTGCGGGTTTGTACAAATGTATGATGGCATGAATCCACTGATACATGCACTGATACAAACAGAGTGTTTGCACTGCCCTCAAACTCACCTGTCCTCCACCATTCATACCTATCCCACCCCTAATGTCCGACAACCACCGATCTTTGTGTTATTTCTATGTATTTGTCTTTTCCAAAATGCCCTACAATTGACATCACGCAGTATGTAGCCTTTTCAAGTGGTGTCTTTCATTTAGCGTGCATTTTAAGATTCATCAGTGCGTTTTTCTGACATAGTTGCTCAGTGCTTTTATTGCTGAATAATACTCCGTTGTACAGATTTATCTTTCACTTGTCCATTCAACTGATGGGCATCTTGATTGTTTCCAGGTTTAAGTGATTACAAATAAAGTGGTAATAAACATTCACACGCAGGTTTTTGGGTGAACGGAGGTTTTCAAACCAGGCAGGTAAAATCCTAAGAACGTAATTGCTGGATCATAGGATCAAACTGCTTATTACCTTCGTCAGAAACTGAGGAAATGTCTTCCAGAATGACTGAGCCATGTTGCCGTTCTACCAGCACCGAAAGGGAGTTTCTGTTGTCCCATGTCCTTGCCTCCTATTCAGTGTTGATGGCTCTTTGGATTTCATCCATCGTGGTTGTATCATGGTGACTCATTTTTGTTTTAGTTTGCAGTTACATGGAACAAATGGTTCTAAGCATATTTTCATTTGCTTGCTTGCTATCTGTTTATCGTCTGTGGTGAGGTGTTCAGATTTTTTGCACATTTTCAATTGTATTGTTTGTCTTTCTACTGTTAAGTTTGAAGAGTCCTTTGTACAATTTGGATACCAAGCTTTTATAAGATGTGTTCTATAAATAGTTTTTCCAGTTAGTGACTTGTCACCTCATTGTCTTGATAGTGTCTTTCACACAGCAGAGGTTTGTAATTTCAGTAAGGCCAATTTGTCAGTTTTGTCTTTCATAGATCGTATTTTTTCATGTAGTATCCAGATCTCATTCCTAGGTTGTGTGGATATTCTGTTATGTTTTCTTCTCCAAGTCTTATATTTTATGTTCTACATTTAGGTCTATGCTACATTTTGAATTTTGTTTTGTCATAGAAATGTGTAAGTCCTACATTTGTATTCTTTTTTTGTTTTTTCTTGTGCATGTGAATGTCTGATTGCTTCATCGCCATTTGCTGAAAAGACTCCAGTCTCCACTGAATCGCCCTTGCTCCTTTGTTAAGGGTCAGCCTACTGTATTTATGTGAGTCTGACTCTGGGCTCTCCATTCTCTTCCACTGATCTATTTGTCTACTCTTTGGCCAGTACAACTCTGTCTTCATCACTATAGCCTTCTAGTGAGTCTTAAAGGTGGAGAGACAATATTAGGCAATATTGTGCTGCCCACTCTGTGGATCCTTTGCCTCCCTCTATAGACTTCAGAATCCATTTGATAATCCCACAAAGTAACTTTCTGGGGTGTTGGTTGGGACTGCATTGAATCTATACGTCAAGTTGTGAAGACCTGGCCTCTAGTGATATTGAGTCTTTCCATTCCTGAAAATGGGATATTTTCTATTGGTTTACACTTCCTTAATTTCTTTAATCAGAGTTTTGTAGTTTACTAAATACAGATATTGTACATAATTTGATAGATGAATGCCTACATATTTAAGTTCTGTGCTATTGTAAATGGTATTGTGTTTTAAATTCAAATGACAATTACTTATTGATAGTATTCAGGAAAACAATTGGTATATATATTAACCTTTAGTCCTGCAACTTGCTATAATTATGTATTTGTTGGTTTAATAAACGTTTTTTCTGGTCAATTCTTGGGCTTTTCTATGTAAACAGTCGTGCCATCTCAGAACAAAGACAATTTTATTTCTTCCTTCACAATGTGAATACCTTTTATTTCCTTTTCTTTTTGCACTTCGAGCATGGTGTTTGGCAACAGTCCTGAGAAGGGATCCCCTTGCCTTGTTCCCAGTCTTAGGAGGAAAACATTCAGTTTCTCAGCATTAAATGTGATGCTGGCTGTAGTTTTTTATTTGGTTTGTGTTTTTGTTTTGTTTTGTTTTGTTTTGGAGATGTTCTTTATCAAGTTAAGAAAGCTCCCCTCTCTTGCTAGTTTGCTGAGTGTTTTTTTCCCATGGGTGAGTCATGAATTTTGTCAAATGCCTTTTCTGCATCTGTTGATATGGTCATATGATTTGCCGTAATTAGCTTGTTGAGTTTAATAAAAATTAAATTATTTTACTTCATTAAAATTTTTTAATGTTTATTTATTTTGAGAGACAATGAGGCAGAGCATGAGCAGGGGAAGGGCAGAAAGAAGGAGAGACAGGATCCCAAGAAGGCTCCAGGCTCTGCGCTGTCAGCACAGAACCCGGCGCGGGGCTCAAACTCACAAACCGTGAGATCGTGACCTGAGCTGAAGTTGGACGCTCAGCTGAATGAGCCCCCCCATGTGCCTCCATTAAATTATTTTTAAACGTGGAATATACCCGGCATATCTGGAGAAGAGTCCCAGTTAGCTGTGGTATATAAATCTTCATAGACATTATTGGAATCAATTTGCTAATCCTATGTTGAGGGATTTTTCCCATATGTTCATAAAAACAATTGGTCTCTATTTTTCCTTTCTTGTAACACCTTTATCTGGTTGTGGTATTTGAGTGATTCTGGATTCATAAAATGAGTCAGGAAATGCTCCTTCAGCTTCTCTTTTATGGAACAGATTATGAAGTATTGGCATCATTTGTCCTCCAGTGTTTGACAGAGTTCTGTTTTGGAAGATGATTATTGACTCAAATTCTGAAATCTGTAAAGGCCTGTTGAGATTATCTAGTACTTGTTATATTAGTTTTCATAGTGGTGTTTAAGTATGGAATTGATCTATTCCTCATTGACCCGTCTCACCTCAGGTACCAAAATTGTGGGCACAGAGTTATTCATAATACCCATTTGTTACCTTTTTATTGTCTATGGAAGAGGTAGGGGTGGCCTCTCTTTCTTTTCTGAGATTTGTAATTTGTGTCTTCTCTTTTTTATCTTAGTTATCCTGACAAGAGATTTATCAATCTTATTGATCTTTTCAGAGAACCAACTTTCAGTTTCACTGAATTTCTCTATTGATTAATGGGTTTTAATTTTATTGATTTCTGCTCTGTTTTTATTATTTTTTCTTTCTTCTGTTTGATTAAGGCTTAAATTGTCCTTTCTCTATTTTCCTAAGGTCCAAGCTTAGATTATTGATTTTAGATCTTTCTTCTTTTCCAATATGTGCATTTAATAATGGTAGACATTTCCTCATAAGTACTACTTTGGTTCATCCCACAGATTTTGATGGAAAAGTTGTGTTTTCATTTTCATTTAGTTCAGCAGACTTTAAATTTTCTCTTGTGACCCACATGATATTGGAAAGTGTGAGTTTAATTTTCAAATATTTGGAGATTTGCCAGTCGTCGTTCTGTCACTGATTTCTAGTTTAACCGCAGTGCGGTCTGAAAGCACACTTGCTGTACTGTCTCATACTTGAAAGTTGTTGAGGTACATTTCATGATCTAGAAAGCGGTCAGTCTTGGTGAATGTTCCATATGACCTTAAGGGGAATGTACTTTTGCTCTTGGATGGAGAATTCTGTAACTATCAGTTGTATCAAAGTGACCATGCTGCTCATGTCAGAAACCCTAGTCCCACTGGAAGTTCAGGAGTTAGGGAGTGCAGAAATCTGCAAATAGTTCAACAAACTGGAAAAACATTCAAAGATGGGAGAGAAGAGGAAAATAAGGAAGAATGGGAATGAATAAAATTGTTATGGAAAGTCTGTTTGGGAAGAAAAACAGATCACACCGGAAAACCATATTTTAATGTTTATTTATTTAGTTTGAAAGAGAGAGCACAAGGGGAGGGGACAGAGAGAGAGAGAGAGAGAGAGAGAGAGAGAATCCCAAGTAGGCTCCATGCTGTCAGTGCAGAGCCCAGCATGGGGCTCAATCTCAAGAGCCATGAGATCATGACTTGAGCTGAAACCAAGAGTTGGATTCTTAACTGACTGACCCACCCAGGTGTCTCAGGAAAAATATATTTGAAAAAACATTTTATGAGTCTTTAATGGAAACTCTTGTACTACGGAGGGAATTAAGAGGAAATACACTTTATAACTTGCCTAAACAAGTTAGGGTTTCAAAGAGTTTGTTTTGTTCTTAGATAAAATTATATTTTATTGTGATAATTCAGCTGTGCCAGTGTGATCTTCTGAATCAGCAGTCTACAGCGACTTACAGTCTAGACCATGCTTGATTCTGGCTGGTATCCTGCATGGCCTCATGTGTTCATTTTTAAAACTTTCTTATTATCCCAAGTACTTTTCTGGCCCTATTCTGTTACTCTTACTTTTGGATTAAATATATCCTAAGGAGATCAGTCAGCAGCAGTCTTTAAGTCCATAAGCCTGTTTTATCTAAAAGCTCATCGTGCCCCATCTCTAGATGATTGTTCTCAGCTTCATTTTTGGGGCATGTGAGAGGGGCTGTTACCCCAGGCACACAATCCCCTGACATGGAACGGTGCCCGGAATCCATTAAAATACACTCTGTGCTTAATACCGCCTGTGAACTCCACCTGCTTTAAATATTTAGTCAGTCACTAGCTGCATTTTGCAATATTAATTTTTATGAGTTCATAATTAAATATATTATTGATGGAAACACCGTAAGAGAAAAAACTCATGTCCACCATTTCAGAAGAGACGGGTATTCATGGGGGAAACGAGAGGATTCAATTCTGACGATGCGAAGCTGCGTTGAGGATATCGTTTCAGTAGTGATTCTGTGAGGAGCGGAGTTAAGGAAACATCTTAGTTTGCTTCTGTGCATTAATTACAAGGAAAGGGGACCCCAAGCTCCTGTAAATAGTTTACTAAAGATAAGAAGCATATATTAAAATAGTGTCATGTTTACTTGGGAAGAATGCAAAAAGTTGTATACGGTAAACAGTGTAAAATTTAACTGTTTCATCCGTGAGAATGTTCAGTTGTTGCAAATTTTTCAGCAAGTCACTCTGGGCTGAACTTGGTGCTGTGATACAGTCAGAAGCGAGGCAACGGGCGGATGAGCTGATGGGACCATATAAACGTGTTACTGAAATCCCAGGAATCTGTTTGAGTTTTCATCCCAAAGAAGGGGACACGAGCTTCCTTAATGGACACGAAGGATGTTCTATGAACCTCAGAATAGATCTTGAGACTTCATGTTGAAACAAAGCAGCAGTTTGTCTCAGAGAGAGTGAAATTGGTATTTTGTAGGCAGTCTACCATGAAGAACAGTCCACGGCATTTCCAGAAAATTCTCTAAGTAACATCTACAGACGACTCAGTGTCATCACATGTCAGAGACCACTCAGCCAGTGTCAGCTTTTATAGACACATAATTATATCTGTAGCAATACTAATTAGCAATACTAGTTAGTTACTAGCAATACCAACAGGGCACTGTTGAAGAACATGGACTTTTTTTACAGTACATTTTCTATTTTTACAGTACATTTTCTATTTTTACAGTACATTTTCTAATTCATTCAGTACTTTCCACAAGCCTGTGGAGCAGGCATTGTTAACACTTGCACTTTTTTTAATGTTTTATTTATTTCTGAGAGAGGGAGAGAGAGAGAGACAGTGTGAGCAGGGGAGGGGCAGAGAGAGAGGGACACAGAATCTGAAACAGGCTCCAGGCTCTGAGCTGTCAGCACAGAGCCCGACGTGGGGCTCGAACCCACGAAATGTGAGATCATGACCTGAACCGAAGTTGGATGCTTAACCGACTGAGCCCCCAGGCGCTCCAACACTTGCATTTTGTAATTGAGGAAAATGAAACACCGAGAGGTTGACCCGTGTCCAGTTTACAAGCCTGGACGAGGCCTGGCGGGAATCCACGGACCGCTGGAGTCCAAGGATGGAACTCAGAGCACCGCGGGGTGCTGCCTCCCACCACCTCGCTACCTGTGCCGGAAACGTGGGATGACTCACCCAAGGTCACATAGCTTCTTTGAAGCCGTGAGGACTCACAGAGTTACTCTCTTTGCTCCAGACCTGTTTGTGTTGCATCTGAGCTCAGCTAATTAAATTCCTTGCCCCAGTTCTGGAAACTCACCTGTTAATAAGAAGTTAGGCCCTTTTCAGGCTAATTTTCAGTGTCTGTTTGCATATTTGTTAGGCTTCGTGTCCCTCGTTTTCCTGCTTAAACTGATTTCTCTGGGCACTTCTGTTTCCTCACGCTGGCTTATCCCAGGGGCGAGGGAGGCACAGGCGGATTCTAGCTCAGCTTCTCACATGCGCCCCTGCACCTGCTTCTCACTCTCCTCATCCCTTCTGTTGGCTTCCGAGCTGGGGCTCTGGCGGTTTTTCTGTGTCCTGTGGGCCAAAGTATTATTTTGAAAAGATTTTCAAAGTATCTTTTGAGAAAAGACAGCATTTTATAAGTCCCACATCTATTCAGAAAATCCACTTCCACTGTAATCACTGCCCATAAAACTTTTAATGACCATACATCAGTGAGCTACAGGAGAGTTATTAAAACAGAGCCATGAGTAATCCCCACAGTCCTTTCTACTTCCCGAGAGCCGGCGATGGCAACAGATAATAATAATTTAACACGTCTCCCGGCATGAGCTGGCTCAGTGAGAGGCCGTCCCACTTGGCATGCAGTCATGTCTTCAATCAGACTTGGAAGAAAACCACGCAGCGCTGGCTCCGTGTCACCCCATCTCATTATTACCGCGGGCGCAGCGGCGGGTCGGACCCGGACGGGAGGCAGCGGGCGAGCCCTTCGTACCGGTCGGGGATCCCACCGGATAAACACCGGGCCCGTCCCGGGTGCTGAGGAACTGAGATAACACCTAATAGGTGTCACTGTCTTTGTGTTGAAGTGTCTTAACTTCTGCAACTAAAAGTAGTTGGCGACGTGCTTGTCTGTTTCATGAAAACTGTAGCTTCTCCAAGCAACACAAGCTGTGGATTTTCTTCAGATTAATTCCCGTTGCACAGCGCCTTCCGTAATGTCGGGGGATGCTAAGCTCCTACCGTCTCGGGTAAGATTCCTGCCCATGGTTCGATATCTTCTAGCCTGTATCTTTTTAGGCTTTGGATTATTTTAAAGCGATGATGTGGAAGTGGGTGGCTGCAGTTGCTGTAATTATGGTGAAAAAAGGAGGAATGGAGAGATGGTAAAGCGGAGAGCACAGCCTGACTCAGGCGCCTGGATTTCTCAGCACGCTGGCTGGGGACGCTCAAATGACGCATCCTTTAGAAAGTTTGCACTCAACCTTCTTAATTTTTTTCTTAGTAGAGACTCAGGCTGCCCCCGCCCCATGGGAAAGATGTGCCGAGTGGACCCCGGGTGAATGAAGTCATGGAACTGGTTTCCTCCCCGCTCACCCTCATGTTGAATTGCTCTGAGCAAAGGACTTGGGGTGGACCCCGTGGGCTCTGCGCTGTGTCTGAGCCCCGCCCGGCTGTGCGTGCACCCAGCCCGCTCCCTGGACATGCTGCGCCTGCACATCTGTGTCCCCTGGGGCACCCTCTGCCGCAGGCTGGGGCAGGGCTAGAGGGGTTTATTTCCAGAGTGTCCCACAAGATGAGCGGCAGCCGCCCCGGGCACGCGGTCTCAGGTGGGGCCCGTGTCTGAACTGCGTCCCTGCCCACCCTTCCCCGCTGCTTTCCGGTTTCTCCTGAGTCACTCGTGCTGGAGCTCTGCTCCAGAGAACCCGGCCCCTGACGCAGACGGATTCCTTCATGTTGCAGTTTCGTCCACGAGGACCACGGGTCAGGTGTGGTTCCCTAGATTTACCCCTTCTACCTGAGAGCAACGATCGCTATTTAAAATAAGATCCTCTGTAAAAAGCAAGTAAAGAACAAGAGAAATCATCTAAATTGTAGAAGCATTCCCAGAGACATACGGTTCTGAGTCACCCAGGCGTGAGGGACTGTCCCAGCTCCCCTGTGTCCGGAGCCAGGCCCCTGAGGTCCAGTGACTGGCCCATGCCTTGCCCTGTCGTACAAGGAAAAGACACAGTCTTGAAACCCAGATCTCAGACTTCGGAATCTGTAGTTCTCTCTCTCTCTCTCTCTCTCACCGAAGGTGCTCTGTGAACAAGCAGGAAACCGGGTTTTTTTGGAGTCTGAAAGTCATAGTGACCGTGGTAGTTTCGGAGGAGAATCTTCCACCCTAACATTCATGCTTGATTACACGGCTGAATGGAGATACACACGGTGGCTCAGCTTGGCTGGACAGACTCCACGCTAGCTGAGCCTGGAGGCCAGCAAAGTGCAGAGAAAAAGTAACTTCCAATCTGTGTCCATTACGACTGAGTTAAATGGTCTGCCTAATTAAGGCCACTAACGTCACTCACTAGCTGTGAGGTTTATTCTTAACAGAAAGAGCCTATGTGTACATATACACGTATATATGTACTTATTATATATTTATGTATTTACCGAATTGTGAAAGTCAGGTTATTTCTCAATACCAGGAGAAAAGCATATCTATCTATCTATCTATCTATCTATCTATCTATCTATCTACTGTAAAATTTGTATCATAGGTTTATAGTTTGATTTTATCTTGATGTTGAGAAATAAGCTCTGAAATTCAGAATTTAGCCCACTTCTTATATTGTAGCAAATTAACTCAGGTGTCTTCCTTAAGCAGGAAAAGTACCTTTTTAACCCCTTTCCCGTGCTCATCTGTGCAGCAGGGAGTCCCAGCAGTGCTGACCTGGTGGCTTCCAACCACAGGACAGCGTTTCGAAGACTTGCTCCTCCTGCTTGTCTGAGGCCCCCGCACATTAGCCTCTGTGGGTGAAGCCTCATTTTATTTTATTTCATTTTATTTTATTTTTTAATTTTTTTTAATGTTTTATTTATTTCTAGGAGAGACAGAGAGACAGTGTGAGCAGGGGAGGGTCAGAGAGAGAGGGAGCCACAGACTGAAACAGGCTCCAGGCTCTGAGCTGGCAGTCAGCACAGAGCCCGACGCGGGGCTCAAACCCATGAACCACGAGATCATGACCTAAGCGAAAGTCGGATGCTTAACCGACTAAGCCACCCAGGCACCCCCTGTTTATCAATTTTTTAAAATATTTATTTAGTTTTGAGAGAGACAGCACAAGTTGGGGACGGGCAGAGAGAGGGAGACACAGAATCCGAAGCAGGCTCCAGGCTCTGAGCTGTCAGCACAGAGCCCGACACAGGGCTCAAACCCACAAACCGCGAGATCATGACCTGAGCGAAAGTCGGACGCTTAACCGACTAAGCCACCCAGGCGCCCCAAGTGAAGCCTCATTTTAGAAAGACTTGTGGTTCTGAAGCCGTAATTCAGTCACGAGATGGTAACTCCCTCAGTGCACGGCCTCGACCCAGACCCCGTGTGGGTCTCCGTCGGGCATCCGCTCCGCACACTGTCCGCAGGCTGGCCCAGGGACCCAGCTACCAGGCAAACAATACACTTTGCTTGTCACACCTAAACCGCGTCTTGTTTATTGCCGGCTGATTGATGGCTTCATCACGTTTATATCTCTGTCAATTTCCTGAAATCCAGTTGAAATTGGTGCAAGCCCTTCTACACAAAGTGGTGGCTGTTTATGAGGGACGGAGAATGTGTGCGGAAAGTCACTTAACCCGGTCTGTTGATGCGCACTCCTCATCGTTAGCGGCACCTTGATGATGGAAGGGCACAAAGGCTGAAAGAGAATAATGGAGTCAGAATTGCAACAGTTGCTGGGACGTCAGCTCAGTGTAATGAGGCACCTCATTGTTTAGATGCAGATTAAGACCGTGACCCCTGGCAGGGGCTCCCACAGGCATCGTCATTTCCTCAAGGAGTTTGTTTACACTTGTCCGGGGAAGACGTGACCAGAAGGCTGTCTGGTGGTGGCCTGAACTCAGTTATAGGATACTTTTTCCAACCTGTCGTAGATAATATGTACTCCAAAAGTTACCCAAGGCAATGATTCATTCATTCTTCATCTGTGTTATATGTTACACTTGTAAACGTGTATAAAGCTATATATGTGTCTCCCTATATAAGAGCAAAGATTGAAAAAAGACATAACTGGACCAGGGAATATTATTCAGGTCTAGAAAGAAGTAAGCCCTCAGCCATGGAGAGACGGGAGGGGATCTTGAATGCATATTGCTGAGTAAAATAAGCCAATCAGAAGAGGCTGCACAATTCTTGCCAGTCTGGAAAGGGCAGACCTATGAACGCAGTAGAAGCAGCTGTTGAGCGGGGAAGGATGGATGGGGAGGGCACACGGGGGTTTGGGCAGTGGAACTATTCTCATACCATAATGGCGGATACATCGGCCAAACCCATAGAATGTACAGCATCAAGAGTGGCCCACGGACTCTGGGTAGACTAGGACGTGTCGGTGTGGTTTCATCCTTGGTAACAAATGGACCGTCTGGTGGGGATGGCGACAGTGGGGAAGGCTGGGAGGCGGGGGGATATATCCGCCCTCAGCTTTGCTGTGAATGTAAAACTTCTCAAAAAAAGTAAGGTCTTCATAAAAAAAAAATGGCACGATACTGGAGCTTATAATGAGTAGCAAACAGAGGTACCAGGAGGAAGTAACTGTGATCACGTTAGATGATTGCTAGATGCTGAAGCCCTTCTGGGGCCTGGAGAGACTCCCCATCTGCTCTGCCTCAGTGTTTCTGAGGCGTTTTCACCGCAGCAAACCTGAAGAACAGACACTCCCACGGGTCTGGGGATAGAGCCCCGAGCGGCTCATGATTAACAAACACTTAAGTTCACGTGTTTACTTCCGAATAATATGCCTGCTTTATCATTATATGTGGGCCATTTGCCACACTTGCCTCCAGCGTCTCTCGGGCTGTCTCTCAGAGACAACGCCTTTTGCCAGGTTTTCTGTGTAAAACTGGGTACATGCCACATGCATCCACATGGGTGTGTCTTTTTTTAAACATTTGATCAGATACTAGACACACTGCCCCACACTGTGCACCTTTGCTTTGCGTTGCTTTGTTGAGTGATCAGCTGTGGTATCAGTTCTTATGATGGTAGACCGCACGGCCCGAGATTCCCGCATGTACCGTCATTTGTGCGACCGGCATCCCAGGGACCGGCACCGGTGGCGTAGTCTCTGATCCTTGTTTTCCGCAGACAGTGCAGGGGCGCACGCCGTACCCACACTGCTGTGGGCGCTCGGGAGCACATCATGCTGGAGAGGGTTTGAGACGGCCGGTTGCAGGCTTGGACTCCACACGCTGTTGCGACTTGGATCGCAGGCGTGCATGAGCACACGACCGTCCTGCCTCCTCAGCGACCCCTGCGGGTCCTCTATGCCATACGGAAGACTCCTCCTCCTCATCCCCGGATCGTAGACCACCCCTCACCTCACACTGCCGATAAACGGGGGTGTTCTAATAGCTCCTTAGGAAATCGTTTCACCTCTTGTATTTTATCGTGGGACACTAGAAGAATCTGGCTGATACGTTCTGTATTTTGCCTGGAAATGCCCTTAGTCAGATTCTAAAGTTCAGCTGATACCTCATCTGGTGTGTTACTGCAGGCTACAGCTTTGCGTCTGATGCATGCGGCCCTCCAGGCCTTCAAGGATGGTCTCGTTGACTGCTTCCCACTCTTGCCTGCCTGCTGGCCTCAGAGTCACATGGCCTGCTTTTGTTTTCGTTGTGCCTCGTTTCAAAGAGCAGAATAATTGTTCAGTTATCTGCTGCCGTATCGCAGCTGTCCCCAGACTTGATGGCCTGAAGCAGCTGTTTCTCAAGACCGCGCGCTGTTCCTTGGGCTGACCCGAGTCCGTTGGTGGCTTTTCCTGGGGCTGTCATGGTAGCCGGTCAAGAGGGCTCTGACATCAGAGTGATCGTACATCCCAGGCCGCTTGCAGCTGACGAATGAACTGAGCAGTCAGCTTGTAGCCCCATCCCTCACGACTGCCTGGCTTCTCATGCCACGGCCCCCCCTTCCTAGAGGGTCGTCCCAAGATCAGGTTTTCCGAGTGGCCGAAGGCAAAGACGTGCAGGCGAGTTAGAGCTGGAGCTATGTCTCCGATGTTCTAGTTGTGAAACCAGCTCAGGACTCGCGCGGATGAACGGAGACGAAGAAGTGAACTCTCCATCTTCATGGAAATGGAAAAAGCATGTGGACCAGGAACGTCGGTCCTTTGTTCTTGGAAAATGCCGCTGCCAGGGCTGGGGCGGCGTGTGACAGCAGGGGCGTGCCAGCGGGCTGCTGGGGCAAGGCTTCCTCCCACTCGGGCCCCTCCCGGAACTGAGGTTGAGGAGTAATTCATACCGAATTGCACTACGTGGTGCCGTAGCTGCGCTGGGAGCCGGGCACAAAGTGTGGCTGCCGTGCGCCCCGTGCTTTCACCCTGCGGGCCACGTTTCCAGAGCACAGGCCTTTGCCTCTGAACCCGACCGCGTGGCCTTCTCTTGAACTCAGATAATAACTGTTGAGCTGGGAGTAGGGAGCCGTGAGATGACATTCCGGTTGAGGAAGCAGGTTGAGCACCCAAGAGTGTGATCACCTCTGATGATGAAATTCACTATGGAGAAAACATTCAAGAGAGAATTGGAAATTGAGACATGTGATGTTCCGCGCAGACCTGTCTGCAGACGTGGCTTTGAGGTCAGATCAAGAAAAAGCAACGAGGTGGCAGAGTTGAGAAGAGATCCCAGGTGTGAGAGCCCGGGGAGAGGCTGCAGGTGGGAGAGGTGAGGAGAGACTCTGGATGGAGACACAAGAGCCAGTGAAAAGCACCTGACACAGAATGTGCTCACAAACAAAGATACCCACTGTGGCACGGAAGCAACAAAATATCCTCCAGTAGGAAAGAAAAATACATGTCCGTTCTTATAATGGAATACTCTGCAGTTACCAAAAAAGGACAAAGAATATGTGCTGACATAGAATAACTCAAAAAGTCGTCATAGTGTATAAGGTATGAAGGAATCAGGTAAAAAAGGAATCTCTCTCTCTGTCTCTCTCTGTCTCTGTCTCTGTCTCTGTCTCTGTCTCTCTCTCTCTCACACACACACACACACACACACACTTCTGGCCCTCTGCTTACTGAGGGCCAAGTCCACTAAATGTGGACTGAGATACGGATTGTTCAGCCAGGTGGCCCCTGGCTCATCTGATCTTCCAAATTGGCTATGTTTTCATTTACCACGGTGATTGCTTTAAATCAAGTCTGCAACCATTAGTGAGGTTATTTCCACTAAGAAGTGCTACTCCATGCTCCGCTGCTCTCCCCTACCTGCCCGTAAGCCTTGCTCCAGGGAAAGCCAAGGAAAAACGTAGCATTGGAGAGGTGTACTTTCGAATGTGTAACATTAGAAAGCATGACCAGAGTGAATATATTTTATAATCACATGGTTAAACTAAATACAGAGTGGATGGTGTGCTGAAAACATCAAGGTATGTCCCAAGTAAGATAAAACGTCAACTCATTTTTATGTAATTGTGAACTTTTATTGCTTTGTTTTCCTGTTGCTTTTGCTTTCTTAGATCTTCCAGACACAGACCTACCTTTTTTTTTTTTTTTTTTTTTTTAATGGAAAAGGGTCATGCTGAAGACTAGAACTTCTTTCTTCTTTCTGTTTGTTGCAAGTTTTGCATGTCAGCTGAGAATTCTTCTCAGCTCCCTGGAAAAGTAATCAGCCATTGTAAGATAGAAGGTAATATTAGGGTTTTGTAGGCTAATTGGATGAGGTAGAAATAATATTTGGTATAGTTAGCAACCAAGTATTATGACTGTACATAACAGGAAAAAAGGGAAATATTTAAAGAAAAAATTCCAAATAATGAGTGTAACAAACCCAGAGATAAATACTGTCCATGTTAGTATAGTTCAATTGTTATTACACATTGGAGCACTTCTAATTCGTGATTCATAGTGAACAGTTCTTAACTCACAAACAACAGTTTTTTATGTATAGAGAAGTATTCTTTCTTGGATTGTGCCTTAATTCATTCAGCTGTTCCCCTTTTTTGGGATTTATAGGTGGCTGCTCTAATTAAGATTGCGAGGGAGTAGTATTTGGATATTAACCAATGTATGTGCATCGGTCATTGTAGTTTTGTGGGTTCCATTGCCTCGACCCTATTTCAGTCAGAGGTAGGAAGGGAGTCCCCAGAAGAACAACAGAAGAAAGAAGGATCAACAGTAAACACTGAGTTTTAGAGTTGAATCTGCAAATCCCCAGAAGAGAACATAGAAAAATAGTTGACTCTCAAAGTTTCAAAATCCCGAGTTTTACTTCTCAAAGTTGTATCATAACCGCACAAACACAACGGGTCAAATGTCTAACAAAGATAACCATGGAGTTGCTCATGCTGGGACTGAATAAAGGGATTAGGAAGTGACGTCACGGTTTGCCCACCCGGCATTGTAGCTTATACAGTTTGTACACACATCTAAGTATCATTGCACCCTGGGTATAATTATCGTGTTGTACTAAACTCTTGGAAGTAGACCTCAAGGTTCAAGGCATCTGATGGAGTGGATGCGTATTCACCAGGAGGCAGAGTCTGTGTGTCGCAAGCCAGCGGAAGGAAGAGCTTTGGGAGTAAGAGTGGTGCATTCGACACATAAAAATGCCTCAGGTGGTCACCAGGCTCCTCGTTTTTGTGATCGTCGTAATTGCTGTTACCTCCATTTAAGTGCTTACCTCTATGGAGAGAAAGAACTAGAAGCATCAGACGCATCAGACAGCACAGCGGTTCTTCAGGAAGTGGACGCCCAGGACGGAGCAGGTGGTGACACCAGGGAGGTCAGCAGGCCGAGGTGTCTGTGGACTCTGGGGGACATGACGGGGCGCGAGGACACGGGGAAGGTCTGATGAGAGGTGCTGTTCCCAAGGCGACTGAGTGACACACATTCCAACAGTGTTTTCACGAGTCTAAGCCTGTGGTATGCACCGGGAAGGCCTTTTGTCTGTGTGGCCGCGTGTGTTCACACGCATGTAGTCAGCACCTTCATCCCACTTAGCACACACGCAAGCCCTGTCATAGAGATTGTATTCTTATTGCTTTTGGGCTCTTTTTATTGTCCATCAGAGTCTAGGTTTCGTTTGCTGGATTTTTAGCCGGTCACCAAACCGGTGATTGGCAAATACTATGTGCTTGTTAAATATTATAAATGAGTGAATGAGTGATAAAGTTATTATTTACTAACCACTGTAAATAAGTGAATGAATGATAAATAAACAAAGGAATTAACCACTTATTTAATGCAACTGATATGTAATTTCTCTGTGCTGGATTCTGGGTGATTGAGTGGACAAAGCAAGGAATAATTACATTAAAATAAATCAGAATTTATTTTCCAAACCACAGGGAACCATGGAGATGTTTTTTGTTGTCTTCATTTTCTTTGCTTTCTCAAAACCTTTACCAGAAGGTATTACCTCTTACAATATATGCGACGTTTTGATGGTCAAAAGTGGTTGTATTTCCTTTATTTTTTCATCTGATAAATATCGTTCATTATATTTATTAATGTGTTGTGTGTGTTAATGCCATTTTTTGTGGTCCAAAAGAAAGACCTCTATGTCACTCGATTTTTTTGTGTTAAACTGAATTTGTGAAGAAGAGATTGAATAATTTAACAACGATGCAGTTCAGAACGCCCCCAGTGAGTATTTCTCGGCGTGTGTTCATATGAGAATCCGGCCAGGTTTGATGTGCTGACTTCCTCGGGTTTCTCCTTACATATGGAAACTGAATCCAATAATCAGTTTATCGGCTTATTAAACCATGATATGAGGAGGGATCAGGTTCACCGTCTCAGCAATGCTTCATTGCTCCCCGGCGCTCCCAGTCTTTCGGTAAATATAAATGCAGAGGCGAAGAGGAGCGAGTCTGCGGTGGCATTTGCTCTCCAGAAAGCAATTCAATACCCCGCCCACGTAGCCGACACTGGGAAACGTCTGAAATCTGGGGAGCTAATGCGCAGGACCACTCCTCTTCCCCCCCCCCCCCCCGCAGGACACCTCTGAACATCGCCTTTGCCTTCAGACATTCCCGTCTTCTCGCCATATGCCGTGCGATGTTTATCATAGATTGTGGCATACAAATATCAGCAGGGGTTTTCTGGCAGATACAAGACAGGGGGAGCCATTCTCATAATCTGAAAATAAATTGGACCAAGCCTATCGGGTCATATTTGTTTTAATCTGAGCCCCGGAGGATGAGATTAAAGGAAGCAGATTTGTTTATCACAAACAGAGGACACTTCTTGCTGCTCCTTTCAACTGGGTTGTCTGTGGCTCTCTTCCGAGCCACAGGCCATGTTGATCCGTCAGCGCTCCCCTCCCCACACCCCTGCGTTAAGCCTAGAAAGCCTATGGAATTGTGGTCCCCCCCTTTCAAATAACAAGGTCACTAATGAAAACGAGGGTGATCCTTCCATTCTGGAGGGTGACTGATGTATCAGTCTCGGGGACACCCTCCCGCTAGCTGTTCTCCGTCTGTGTGATGAATTCATACTCAGGTCAGATATTTGTAAACACTCCTAAACCCACACATTTGTAATCAATTAGTTACAATTAATACCGAACTTTATAATGTTGAAATAAATCCATGCATTTCTTTGTGGAAATGTTTCCACCTATGGAATTGGAACAATAAGCTTGGCCGAAGTACCCCGTCCTGAGAAGCCATTGTCCACAGAAGTCTTTTTCCTGCGGGCGTGCTTTGAGTCCTCGAGCTGAGAGGTGAGGCAGGGCACAGGCACGTGGATGTGTGCTCACACGTAGGTGGCGCCCTGGGAAACTGACTGTTTGGGGTAAGGTCCATGCCCTACAGTGCGCCCGGGGCGACTGGAATGAGTTTGTGTGGCCCTAGAGATGAGACATAAAGATGTCTGTTGAGGACGATGATCCCCTGTGGAAACTTCCTGCAGCTTCATGGCTTTCACAGGAAATTTGATCCCCAGCAGAGGCTGCTGGACTGTGTGGACCAACCGTAATTAAACGGTCTGTGAAGAAGACAATCAGCACTGAAGTGAAGGGCAGCTATGGGGTTTGATCTACTGTCTGGGTGTTCGGAGCATCACTCATGTCCGCCGCGTGCTCATTCACCAAGAGAGGACCTGGTCATGGTGGCAGACAGATTCCAAGATGCGCTGGGCCAGACCCTCCCTGATGGAATGTCCGCCCCTTGAGTGACACCGTGACCTCCTGGTCACCAACAGAATAGGGCCCAGGTGAGGCATGGCACACCCACGAATGGCTGCGTCAGGTCGCACACCTTCCCGGTTCCCAGCAAGTCTCTCTGTCCCCTCCTCAGCTTCCGTCCCTTGTTGGAGCCCGGGGCCACCCTGGAGAGGTCCAGGTGCTGAGGAACCGGGTGGCCTGGGGTCCTGAGCCGGCTAGGGACAGACGGACATCCTCCGTCTAACATCCTGCAGGGAACGAATCCCGCCCCTCCCACCCTGTGTGCTGCGGGCAGAGCCACCTGTCCAGCCCTCGGACAGACCCCAGCCCCTGTGGGCACCTCACTGCCGCTCAGGGGACACCTGGGGCAAAGCAGGGGTGTGGCCACGGCTGGGTTTCTGACCCGCAGAAATCCTGACACAGTAAACGTGCGCTTTGAGTTGCTGCAGAGTGTAGATACCAACTGAGTTATTTTGTGTTTATAGGCTGCTTCTGCCTTTGCCCTTCCAACGTCCACTCATTTCTAGGCTGGAAATCCCAGAAACCCGGAGTCCGGAGCCACAGGGCGTGAGTCTGAGTTTAATGCCTCGCCCCGCCGCCGCAGGTGCAGGTGCAGGTGAACCCTCAGGTGCCGGTGTCCCCACAGGTGCAGGTGCAGGTGTCCCCGCAGGTGCAGGTGAACCTGCAGGTGCAGGTGTCCCCACAGGTGCAGGTGTCCCCTCAGGTGCAGGTGAATCTGCAGGTGTAGGTGAACCTGCAGGTGCAGGTGCAGGTGAACCCGCAGGTGCAGGTGCAGGTGTCCCCTCAGGTGCAGGTGCAGGTGTCCCTGCAGGTGCAAGTGCAGGTGCAGAGGCAGAGTGACCGACCGCCTTTCTAGTTCTGCATCAGCTTAAGAACATGTGCTCTTGTTTGGAGTCAGATAGGTGGTCTTCTCTCACCTTTGCTCTGGGCACGGCAGTGGTTCTGACCTTGACCCGAGGCTGCCCAAATCTGTGCAGGGAAACTGGGGGCTCAGCCCAGGCACTTCCTTACAAAAACGACAGACACAGGCTGTTTTATTTGCTTCCATTGTTGTGTAACACCCTGAAGACGGCTGAGTACTTGGGATTTACAAGCCCAGAGGAAAGTTCCTCTCATGTGGTCACTCCCTGGGTAACTGGAAAAATCACCCAGCAAGTCTCAGCCCCATTTCCTCATCCATGAAGCAGTGATTAAATATTTAGGAGAAGAATGTGGAGACTGCGTATTTCATATCTTTGAAAATTGTGCACAATTTTACACACATAGAATTTAAACATGGCGAAAAATATAAAAACGATATCGCTCTTAACATAGTTTCCAAAGTCGACTGTTACTCGCAGTGTAAGCTGCTGCTGGCCATTGCCTTGTCTCCTTCATCTGATGACTCATCAGAGTCAAATTCCTTTCAAAATTTTGGTGCTGGGCTGGACTCCAGACTTCTAAGAATTTGCTTCTGTTGTCTGGTGTGGCTGTATCCATTGAACGCATGCTGTGGAAGATTTGACCTCGTAGCCTCTCCTCATAAACACGCACACTCACATTTTCCCCTGCCGTGCTCCCAAATCAGTTATATGTCATGTTTCTGTGAAGTCATTTTTGCTGTTTACGTTTTATGACTGTGCGCACTCTGTTAATAGTCCATGAATGCGACATATTGGTTGTTTTTCTGACATTGCTTTATTTTGCTTTATGGACCCATCATTAATTCTCAAATTTTGATATGAGTCAGCTAAAGAAGGGAGCCTTCATCAGGGTGGCAATGATCAGGCAACCTGTGACTTCCAAGTCTCTCGGCCTCAGCTGTGAGGCGTGTCCCGTCTCCCTTATCCGTGGGCTTTTCTCTCTGTCCCCCATAGGGTCCCACGCCAGCAGCATCCAGTGCCTTCCTTCCTGTTGATTCACTGTCCTAGCTTTTGATCCATTTGCCTCCTGAGGACAAATGAATGGGACATAATTGATGCCTCGTATGTATGAAACTCACCTTCCTTCTGTGTGAGCACAGATTTGTGCCACATTCTGCTCTAATCACAGACACTGGCTTCAGTTTGTTCCATTTGCTGGATGGATGAGTGTAGCTTGAGAGCAACTTGCCCCGCAGATTTGGAAGACATTTCTGCATCTTCCTTCTGGATGACAGCCTCACAGCGTGTTCACATGTGAACCCCTCATTCCTAGTGCGAAGATTTAATGGTAACGTCCTTGATTTGTCATGTTAAATTCACTCGTCTCAATGCATTTAATCCAAAAATCCATATATTCTATTGTTTTTAATTTCTAAATATTTACTTACATCTGAGAGAGAGAGACAGAGCATGAGCAGGAGAGGGACAGAGAGAGAGGGAGACACAGAATGGGAAGCAGGCTCCAGGCTCTGAGCTGTCAGCACAGAGCCCGACGCGGGGCTCGAACCAATGAACCATGAGATCATGACCTGAGCCTAAGTCGGACACTCAACCGATTGAGCCACCCAGGCGCCTTGTAAACACGGAATATTTAAAGGATAAAGGATTAAGTCAATAAAACTGCTATTACATGCAGTATTATGATAGTAGTAGTAGTAGTAGTTTCTACAGTTTCTATGTGGAAACACTATAATGCTGAAGCAGCCATGTAGCAAATTGAGGCTAAAAAATATTACAAAATGATTATTCGTATTTTCTTTGTGTCTTTGACAACATGATCTATTTCACATACGTTGCTGTATACCCTTCATAAAACCCTTCATGGATTATGGGAAGCTGATTGCTCACGTCTTCCTCCCGGGGTTTACAGTCAGGAAGACTGGAGGGTTGGATGTGTTGCAATGTGTATGTGACTTCGGCGCAGGGTAGAGGTCAAGCAGAGCCGTGTAAGCCACACAGCAGGGCTGAGTGGGAACGGTGTGCGCGGTCTTGCTCTCACCTCCACTGCTTACAGACGCTTTACTAAAACACCTGTGTCCTAGCCTACGAGGACTAAGGAAAGCGTGGGGTTACTCTGAGAGCCAGCCGGGGGCTGTAAGGATGAGGAAGTCGTGAGTCCAGAGGACTGTGTAACAGTACTTGCGGCACCCTTGGGGAGCAGCAAAGGCATGACTCACACGTTACAGAGAGGGAACTTGGGACCAAACCAAGTGCCTGTATGTGACGTGTTCAAGGTACATTTATCCAGAGTTGACGCGTGTACACGTCAAAACAGAGCGTGAGCGGTGCTGACGATGGAGACCCAGGCTTGTGGAAATAAGGTTCACCCTGAGTCCCGGCTGCCTCTCCAAAGAAGAGTTCTCAGGCCTCCAGGGAAAAACCAAGAACAAGTGGACAATGCGTGAGATGAGCTTCCTTTTACTTTCAGCGTCTGTAGATGTTCAGTTAAACGTGTGTGTCACACACACACTCTTCTGGGCAGCGTCTGAGGCACCAGTTTGGAGGCTCCTCAAAAAAGTCAAATGTAAAATTGTCATGTGACCCAGCATACCCTAAATCACTGACAACAGAGACTCAGATGGATCCTTTTATACCAACGTTTATTGCAGCGGTATTTTCGGGGCTGAGGGGTGGAAACGGGCCCAACACCGGGGGCGTGGGTAGACAGAAAGCGGCTGCACCCGAACGGGATACTCCTCAGCCACAGATAGGAACACAGGCCCCGTGTGGATGGGCCTTGAAGATCCTGTGTTCGGGGAGAAAAGCCAGACACAAAATGACAGCTGTTGTGCACTTACGTGAAACGTGTACAAGAGGCAAATCCCTAGACCCAGACGGCAGATTAGTGGTCACCGGGGCTGGCCGTGGGTTGGGGTGGAAATACCGTGTAATGGGTGCAGCGTTTTTGTTTGGGTGGTGAAAACGTCTGGGAATAAAGGGCTGCGGGTTGCGCAGCATTGAGAATGTCATTTGCTACAACGAAGTGTACGCTTAAGATGGTTAAAATGCTAAGTTGTATGTTATGTATATGTTTCCACAATAAACATATTTCTACAGCATCTATACATGGCGCTTGCAGATCGCTCCTGCACAATTTCAGCTCCACATTAGTGACAACTGGCAGACGGCGAGAAACACTGACGACACAAACCCAAATTTGTTATTTCCTGATAGGAAGTTTGTTCTGGATCTTAACTGCTGTCCGTAAAGGAGGAAAAGTCTCATATATTGAAGGAAAAACAACCAAGCAAAACACAGCAGTACGTGCTCTTCTAGAAGCACATCACAAGGATTTAGATTAATAATAAAGAAGCACGAAAAGAATTATCCAAACATAGACAGTTACGTTCTGTGCTGCTGGAATCCTGATGCAGTTTTGCATCAGTCTGTGCCATTGTGTTAACAATTGTGTTTCATTTGCACTTATTAAAAATGGTTCATTGAAAGCGCTGCATGAAAACCATCGAGAAGAAAGGTGGCAGGTGTGGTGTCTGAGAAGAGAAGAGAAGAAAGTTATAGGAAGAGGAGAGTAGGTGTTCAGAATGCCCGATGCCCACAGTTACTTCTGGTTCCTTCTGAAACCCTACTAAGATGACCGTGAAGGGCTGTATGACGTGCATCGGCCAATGAAGACCAAAGGGACTGGAGGGGACACAAGACGTGTCACATTCTGGATGGAAGAAAACGCCTGGATAGAGGGTGGACGCTGGCTAGCCCACCCCTGTTACGAGCCTGGGGATGGGGAGCCTCGCAGTGCAGGCCAGACATCCCTGAGGGCAGGAGGGGTGGGGGGTCCCCAGGAGAAGCGTGTGGAGCTCCAGACCCCTCCTCATCCTGCACCAGTGAGTAAGGGTCCAGGCACACCTGGGCGAGTGACCGGAGGTGCCCTGTCCGGTGAGGTTCATTCCGGATTTTAACTGCTGTCTGTAAAGGAAGAAAAGTCTCATATCTTGAAGGAAAAACAACCAAGCAAAATGCTGGTCTTCAAAGGACATGGACAGCAGGCTGAGTGCAGTTGGGATGTCCGCTTTGTGTATAACACTGTCCCTATGGTGCCACATGCTGTCCCTATGGTGTAGGGTCTTACAGTAAGACCCCTTGGAAAGGCTTATGGAGGCCACGGTCCCTTTCAGTCGACAGGAAGTCTCATGAGGATCTTAAAGCATGCCTTACAAATCCTTGTTACACGTGAGGGGGCCTGGGAGAGCCCCTCTGTGAGCCTGAGGCAGACGGGCGCTGACCCTGAAGAAATTTGTGGGTGTGGCCTTTTTTGTAATGGCCTGGATGAGAATTGAGACATGGGAAGTCCATTCTTTTTTAAATTATTTATTTTGAGGGAGAGAGAGAGGGTGTAGGGGGGCACTTGAGCAGGGAGGGGCAAAGTGAGAGGGAGAGGATCCCGAGCCGGCTCCGAGCTGTCAGCGCAGAACCCAACTCGGGGCTCTATCCCCTGAGCTGTGAGATCATGACCTGAGCCAAAATCAAGAGTCGGACACTTAATTGACTGAGCCACCCACACACCCCAAGTCCACTTGTTTTAAACAAATGGAATCAGCTTGGACTGAAAGGGATACACGTGGTAAAAAGAAAATGACAAGGAAGAGTGAGCCCCCAAGAGTTTAATGCAGGAAGGAGGTTGAAGGGGTGGCTTGGTGCAGACATGGGCCTTCACAGCAGGATGATGACTGGACTCAGGTAGGACTTAAGCAGTGCAGGGAGAGGCCGCGGGGGGCAGGACCACGCCCTGATCACGAGGCAGAGCACCGCACAGGTGGGGTGGAGCTGCTCTGAGTCGGGGGTTGCTGTGCGGCTCCCAGTTCCTCCATTCTGAAAGAAGCGTCCCCAGTAGCTACAGTGGATGTGCTGCACCAGCAGACTGGGTGTCCGGCCTTCAGATCAGGATGTCCCAAACTCAAGGACCCTCATGCACACCTGGATCTGACTTGGATGACAAGATAATGGACTCGTTGGTCTTCAGAAGCAGTGATCATGCAGAGATGTGGTTTGAGTCGTGCAAGGAGGTGTCATTTGTGAGCGAGAGGAACGCAAGTGATGCGTAACCACGGAACTGCAGTGACGAGTGAAAAGCACGTCTGAAAATATTTGACACTCCTTCCATCCAGAAGTGGGTTACAGTGCCCGCCCCCCCCCGCCAGCCCTTGAATTTGGGTTATTCTTGCTTACTCATTGGCAACCAGCAGAAGGCTAGAGCGGCATTGCTCTCCTCATGAGGATAGCTTATAAAGGTGACGTGGCTTCTGCTTTGCTGGCTGGACGCTCTTGAATCCCCAAGCCACTATTTAAGAAGTATGACTACAGGGGCGCCTGGGTGGCTTAGTCGGTTGAGCGTCCGACTTTCGCTTGGGTCATGATCTCGCGGTTCGTGGGTTCGAGCCCCGCATCGGGCTTTGTGCTGACTGCCAGCTCAGAGTCTGGAGCCTGTTTCAGTCTGTGACTCCCTCTCTCTCTGACCCTCCCCTGCTCACGCTGTCTCTCTCTCTCTCTCTCTCTCCTAGAAATAAATAAAACTTCAAAAAAAAAATTTTAAAAAAAGAAGTATGACTACACACTGAACCCTCACCCCGCACCTGTTAGGATGGTGACTACAAAAAAATCAAAAGACACACCTCGTGTTGGTGAGGACGTGGAGAAAAGGGAATGGAAACTCGTGCACTGTTGGCGAGAACATAAACTGTGCAGCTGCTGTGGAGAACAGTGCGGAGGCTCCTCAAAAATTAAAGATGGAAATAGCGTGTGGTCCAGCTATTCCACTTCTGGGACTGTATCCAAAATGAAAACACCACATGGAGGAGGTCTTTGTCACTGCACTCACTGAAGCAGCATTCATAGTAGCTGAGACGCGGCGACAGCCTCTGTGTCCTCCAGTGGGTGAACAAGGAAGGAAGTACACATATAATGGAGAAAATGCAGAGATGCACACACAAAGGCATATTCGTCAGTGGTTAAATGAGAGGAAGTCCAGGGGCGTCTAGGTGGCTCATTCGGTTAAGCATATGACTCTTGATCTCAGCTCAAGTCATGATCTCACAGTTTGTGAATTCAACCCTCACATCGGGCTCTGCACTGACAGTGTGGAGATTGCTTGGGATTCTCTCTCCCTCTCGCTCTCAAAAAGAAAATAAATAAAACTTTTTAAAATAAAAAAACAAGAAGTCCAGCTTTTGTGGCAATGTGGATGGAGCTGGAGAGCATTAAGCTAAGTGAAATAATTTGGACACAGAAAGTCCAACACTGTATGAAATCACTTATATGTACAATCGGAACACTGTGCTCATTGACACAGAGAGGGGATCGGTGGTTGTGGGGACTGTGGGGAGGGGGCAACGGGCAATGGTGGTTAAAGGGTAGAGACTTCCGGTTTGAAGGTGAATGGTTCTGGAGATCTAATATCCAGCATGGTGACTATAGTTAACAGCGCTGCATTACATGCTTGGGATTTGCTAAGAGACTAGATCACACTCAAGAAAAGGTGACAGTGCGAGGTGGTGGATATGTTAATTATCTTGATTGTAGTGATCATTTCGTAATATGTGTATGTGTGTATATATGGACTTGTCAGTGTGTTTGTGTATGTGTGTATGTATATAGATGCATAGATGCCTATGATGTATATGTTAAGTCATCACCTATACACCTTAAAAATTCACCCAGTTCAAGCAAATGTATACACTTTTTGTGCATCTTCCGTAGATAACAAAGCTGGAGAAGAAAGTAGGAGTATAAAATAATGACGTGCACATGCTTCTATCAGCAGTGCTGCCCAGGGGCTGGACTGCTGTGTGATCTTGTGTCCAGGTGATTACAGACCCTGCCAGTTCCCAGCGAGACCCTGGGCATCGTGGCACAGAGAGGACCTGTCGTCCCTACAGCGTCCTTCCCAAATTCCTGACCCTGTTTCGTACCCTATGCATAACGATATTTTGATGTTTAACCGCGTTTGGGATGATACCGTCGCTTTAGTACATGGGGGGTGACGGGTAGCTTAGCGGGGGTCCGTTGGGCACGTCGGAAGAGCGTGGTCCGAGCGGAATTCCGCAGCGCTGGGAGGAGGAAGCCCTAATGCCTTGAAAGTGGACAGGGAGCACTGTCTTCCACAAAATTCTGCATCTAGCCAAGCTGCCACAACTTACAAAGAAAACATAAAGAGCTTTTGAAATACTCCGGGTCCAAAAAAAGAAAATAACTTTCACATATCATTTCTCATCAAAGGAGGAGAAACATCAAGGATGTTCCGTCCAGCAGAGGACAAACAAGGGTGGGAAATAAATGAGATCCAGGAAGAGGGAGATTCGGTGTCGATGAATCCACAGGGATAATTTCCTGAGAGTGAGAGGCGATCCCAGAATGTAGCTTTGCAACAGGCCTTGGTAGCTATAGGCTCCTGCAGAAGGGGTGTTTTAAATAGACCCACATATAACCTCACGGACTTGAATGTATAACACAGCGCTTTAAACACTTCTTGCCGAGAGTCTGGAGATGAATTTGTGATAAATCTTCTTTAAAAGTAACAATAAACCTCCCATACCAATACCTCCCCCCAAAAGTCCCGCAATGTTTAACACTGGGGAAAAACGAAGTGGTTGACTAAAATGCGATTAGAATATTGTACGTTATTTATCACACTCACGTTTAGAGTCATATTAATAAAAACTGAAAAATAAAACAGCCTGGCAATCATTTATTCTGAAAGCAAGATATTTTCCAGTGTCCTCAGAAGCAGAGATTCGTGGATCTTGCTTTTTCACCAGAGAAAGTAATGCCTCTAAATAATGAAGCTGAGAGACCACACGTACCTGGCGTGCCAAGAAAATTACTTAGCAAAATGTGCTCGACTTCGCCAATGAAAGTGGCTGCTGCCAGTTGAACTCGCTGCTCCCCCAAATCTGTTAAATTCTGTGTGTGTGGGATGTGTGAACAGGGAAAAGCTGTGCCTGCCACTGTCCCTGTGAAAACATCCAAATACCGAGCGGCTCGTTCTTTTAAATCCGAGGGCTGAGTGGTTTGGGAACGGAGGGTGCCGATCTCTGCTCGCCCGGGACCCCCGGGCCTGTCCTGCTGGGCGGTCATCGCCTCCCTCTTGCCGGACCACCTCTCAAAGGCGTGGCTGCGTCCGTGGGGCCCGTGGTCTCCGCCCGGCAGGACTCGCACCGCCATCCTTGGGTGTGTGCACGCGTGGCTAGGGTGCACTGCTCCTTGCACACTGACGTTCTGTTCTGTCTCTTGCGTGTCCGCACCCCCGTCCTAAATGCCTCCACCACTTCCACGCCCCTCGCCCGTTTCACACGTGGAAGAAGGGTCTTTAGCTGTTGGGCATGTTGCTGTGCCCGCTCTGACCAAAACCCCGCGGCGGATCTGCTTCACTGGGTCGGGCCAGAGCCTTCCCAGGAGCCCACCCTGGGCTGCCCCCCAACACAGTGGTCCTGTGCCCCCAGACCTCTCCCCCCAGGGCCCCCCACCTCGTTCCCTGAGAGCCCAGGGCTCCCGGCTGTCCCCGTGTGGGGGTCGGGCCCACTGCGCCTTGGGGACGTGCTCTGACTCTCCGTCGCTGCCTGACACGTATTTTCCTCTCGTGGTTTTCACGATCAGCTCCATGAAGGGCGTCTCCCCATAGGTAAACATCACCCCATCGATGTTGCTTGCATGAGTGAATAAAAAGGATGCTGTTAGTGGGCCTGTGGGCTCCGTGCAGAGAAAGGGTCCATGTCACGGACTTTGTTCTCATTAATTTTTTTTTTCCTGTACTGGCATCTTCCCAATCCTGTTCTGTTCATTTTTCATATTCTGCACACTTGGCTACTCATTTTCTTTCTAAATTTCCAAGCTGTAGGTATTGAAACTAAGTTATTTTAAGAACGCCTAAAATAAAATCCGTAGCTTAAACCCCACTTTCCAAATATGGGAAGGACAATCATCAAAGTGTTAACTGAAAGGAAAGCTCCCGGATCTCAGAAAAGCACCACCATTCCATAAGACCATAATTTCCCAAGAGAATAAGGACATGGAGGAGACAGACATGTTTTCTTTCCTTTAGGAAAATTTTGTGCAGAAACATCCAGATAGAATGTAGCGGGCCAAGGCGGCCGCTGTGTCTGTGGCAGCAAGTGGAACGGAAACTCTTTGTTTTCAGGTCTTCAACTGTGACCCGGCACCTGGAGGAAGTCAGATCCCTAAGACAGAAGTTCTGTCTAAGTAATTTGACAATTTCTGGTGATTTTCTTCCTGGGGGCGTAGTTGGTTCTGGGTCTGAGTTAATGATGATGCTTATCCTGTAATATCGTGAAACTCAATAGTGGAGGAACCTTAGTTAACCCCAGAGGTGGCCAGTTTAAAAAAAAGCCAGCGTGGTGTAGGTATAGAACCATCTGTGAATGGTTGAATCAAACCTACATAAGTGTGTGTGTGTGTGTGTGTGTGTGTGTGTAACTTAAAATATGTACATAATTTAAAATAGGTGTATATAACATAAAATATGTATATGTAAGTTGAAATACTTAAAACCACCACTTGGAACTCCTATATGTTTATTTCATTACCTTCCCATTAACCAAAAAAAAAAATTGTAAAGGCCTTACTGTCCGAATCATAAAGTAAGAAACAAATGCCATATACCATTGTGTAAGTTAAAGACATACATTGTGATGATTGGATATACATATGTGTTGCAGAATGAGCACCACAATATAGTTAACACATCTATTATCTCATGGTTAACATTTGTGTTTGTGTGGTAAGAACATTTCATTTTCTTAGCATATTTCCAGTATGTAATACATTATTCTTAACTATATTCATCATGCTGTGTATTCGACCTTAGAAATTACTCATCTTGTAACTGAAGATTTGTACATTAAGACCAACATCACCCATTTCTCCCACCTTCCATCATTTTACTCTCTGTTTGTCTGAATTCAGGTTTTTAGATTCCACACGTAAGTGAGATCATACAGCATTTGCTTTTCTGTATTTGACTTAGCTCACTTAGCTTAGTCCCTTCAAGGTCATCCATGTTGTTGAAAATGGCAGCCTTTCCTTTTTTATGGCTGAATTAGCATTGCGCACGTGCTCGTGTGTGCGCGCGCGCACACCCACACCCACACCCACCACATCTTCTTTATCCATTGACTCAAAGATGGACATTTGGGTTGGTTCCATGTCTTAGCTATTGGGAATAATTGCACAGTGAACACAGGGGTGCGTATATCTCTTCAAGATGAGGATTTCATCTCCTTTGGGTACATACACAGATGTTGGTTGTTGCATTTTATGTAGGTTTATTTTAAAAATTTTGAAACTTCACAGTATTTTTTCCACAATGGTTGTACCAATTACCCCCTTCTCAACTCTTGTTATCTCTTGTTTTTTTGATAAGAGTCATTCCAAACAAAGTGAGGTGATATCTTATTGTAGTTTTGACTTGCATTTTCTGATGATTAGAGAAAATTGAACATTTCCTTATGTTCTTGTTGACCATGTATGTCTGCTTTGGGAAAATGTTCATTCATGCCTTTGCCCATGTTTAATGGGATTTATCTGTCCGTCCATCCGTCTGTCCGTCCGTCCATCCATCCATCCATCCATCCATCCATCCATCCATCCATCCATCTTTGCTGTTGAGCTGTTGAGTTCTGTGAATTACTCATGTTTTGGATATTAACCCTTATTAGATAGATAATTGGCCAATATTTTCTCTTATGCCATGGTTGCCTTTTATTTTTGCTGTTTAGAAACTTTTTAGTGTAAGGTAGTCACACTTGTTTAATTTTTTGCCTTTGTTGCTTATGCTTTTGGTGTCACATCCAAAATATCTTTGCCAAGACCAGTGTCAAGGATCTTTCTCCCTGTTTTCTTCTAGAAGTTCTATAGTTTCAAGTCTTATATTAAAGTATGTATTTCAATTAGAGTTAATTTTTATGAGTGGTGTAAGATTCAAGTCCACTTTCATTTGTTTGTACATGAATATGCAGTTTTCCCAGCAGCATTTATTGAAGGGACTATTTCTCCCCCTTGAGTTTTTTGGGGTCCCTGGTCAAGGATTTTTTGACCATAACTGCCCGAGTTTATTTCTGGGATTTCAATTGTCTTACTTTTCATCTACGTGTCTGTTTTTATACCAGTACTATATAGTTTAGATTACTGTAACTTTGTATTTTTTCAGTTTTCTCAACATATACTCGACATGTGACATTGTATAGGCTGAAGGTGTACAGCATAATGATTTGATATGTGAATATATTGCAAAATGATTCCCACCGTAAGTTTGGTTAACATGTCCATTACTTCACATAGTTATTTTTTTTCTAGTGATGAGAACCTTTAAAATCTTTCTTAGCAACTTTAAGATACACTATGTGACATAGTTTGAAATCAGGATATGTGATGCATCCTACTTTGTTCCTTCTCAAGACTTACTTTGGCTATTTGTGATCATTTGTGGTTCCATATAAATTTTAGGATTCTTTTTCTCCATTTCTGTAAAAAATGCCACTGGAATTGTGATAAGGATTGCATGGAGTCTACAGATGGCTTTGGATAGTCGGCCATGTTTACAATATTTCATATAACAGTGTTTGTAATTTTATAATTTAATAATCTTTAATACAAAAGATACAATACCTTTCCATTTACTTGTGTCTTCTTCAACTTCTTCTGTTATACTATCGTATGGTTTTCAGTGTATAACTATTTCACCTCCTTGGACAGACTTATTCCTAAGTATTTTCCTATGTTTGATGTTATTTTAAATGAGATTGTTTTCTTTATTTCTTTTCCAAATTGTTGTTAGTGTATAGAAAAGCATATGATTTTTAATGTTGATTTTTGTATCCTGCAACCTTACTGAATTTATTAGTTCTAACAGTTTTTGATGGAGGCTTTAGGGTTTTCTATATATGTGATCATGAGATCTGCCAAGAGGCAATTTTCCTTATTCCTTTGCAAATTGGATTCCTTTTATAGCTTTCTTTTTCTTTTTTTCCCCCCTAATTGCTCTGGCTAAGATTTCTAGTACTGTGTTGAATAGGGGAGATGAGAATAAGCACACTTGTCTTATTCCTGATCTTACAGAAAAGGCTTAAAACCTTTCATTATTGAGCATGATGTTAGCTGGGGACTTGACACACATGGCCTTTCTAATGTTGAGGCACATTCCTTCTTTACCCATGTTGTTGAGAATTTTTATTATGAGAAGATGTTGAATTCTGTCAGCTGCTTTTTTCCACATCAGTTGAATGATTATACAATTATTATTTTTCCTTCTATTAATGTGATGTATCACACTTACTGGTTTGCATATGTTAAACCATCCTTACATCCAAGTATAAATCCTGCGTGATCATGGTGTACAGTCCCTTTAATGTGCTGTTAACTTTGGTTTGCTTGTATTTCATGAGAATTGTTTGCATCTATATGTGTCAGGGGTATTGGCCTGTAATTTTCTTTTCTAGTAAGTGTCCTCATCTGGACTTGGTGTCAGGATAATACTGGCCACGCAAAGTAACTCTGGGAATGTTCCCTCTTCCTCAGTTTATTGGAAGATTTTGAAGAAGATTGACATTAATTCTTCTTTAAATATTTCATAGAATTCACCAGTGAAACCATCTGTTTCTAGATTTTTCTTTGTTGGGATGTTTTTGATTTATGTTTTGATTTTCTTACTTATTATTGTCTGTCCAGGTTTCTCATATCTTCATTATTCATTCCTAGTAGGTTATGTGTTTTTACCAATTTATCCGTATCTTTTAGGTGATCCAATTAGTCTCTCATGGCACTTTATATATCTGTGGTGTCAATTGTAATTTTTTCTCTTTCATTCTTGAATTTATTCTTTTGATTCGTTTTTTTTTCTCAACGTAGGTAAAAGTTTGCCAGTGTTGTCTATCTTTCAAAAAACTAACTCTTCATTTTTTCGGTTTACTCTATTGTCTTTCTGTCTCTATTTATTTATTTTTGGTCTGATCTTTTTATTTCTTTACTTCTACAAACTGCGAGCTTACTTTATTATTTTTTTGTTTTGTTTCTTTGAGGTGTAAATTTAGGTTATTTGAGATTATTCTTTTTTCTTAAGGTAGACATTTACTGCTATGCACTTTCCTTTTAGAACCGCTTTTGCTATATTCCATAAGGCTTGGAATATTGTATTTCCATTTTTGTTTATTTTTAATATTCCTTTTTATATCTTCTTTGATCCCATCGTTGCTCAAGAGTGTGATGTTTATTTTCCATGTATTTGTGAATTTCCCCATTTTTCCTTCTGATAAGGATTTTTAATTTTATAGCATTTGGTTAGAAATGATACTTGATATAATTTCTATCTTCTTGAATTGTTGAGATTTGTTATGTGACCTAACATATGATCTGTCCTAGGAAGGAACCATGTGGTGTGGAGAGGAATCTGTCTTCTCTTGGATATAATGTCCTAGATATGTCTTTTACATGCATTTGGTCTATAGTGTTGTTCCAATCCATTGTTTCCTTATCAATCCATTGTCTGGGCATCTGTCCTCTGTTGAGAGTGGGGTTTAAAGTCCCCTACTATCATTGTAGCGCCATTTATCCCTCCATTTGGTTCATTAGGTTTTGCTTTATATATTCAGGTGCTTCAGTGTTGGCTGCATCAATATTTACAGTTGTTTTCTTCTTCTTCTTGAATTGATTCCTTTTTCATTGTAAATGACTGCCTTTGTCTTTTATGAACATTTTTAGCTTAAAATCTATTTTTTTCTGCTATAAGTATAGTTATTCTTGCTTTTTAGCTTATCATTATCTTTTTCTATCCCTCCGCTTTCAGCCAGTGTGTGTTTTTAAAGCTAAAATGAGTCTTTTATAGGTAACCTATCATTAGATTTTGTGTTTTTAATCCATTCAGCCATAATTTTTTTTACAGTTGGAAATTGGAACCATTTTCATTTAAGGTAATTTTATTTATAGCTGAAGTCTTCCTGTTGCCATTTTGATCATTGTTTTCTCACTGTGTCTTTTTTTTTTTTTTTTTTTTTTTTTTTTTTTTTTTTTCTTTTTTTTTTTTTTTTTTTTTTTTTTTTTTTTTACTTTTTTTTCCCTGTGGTCTTCTTTTGTGATCGGATGACTTCTTTGTGTTGATATAGTTTGATTCCTTTATCATAATTTTTTGTGTGTCTACTACCTGTTTTTCCTTTGTGGTTGCCATGAGGCTTAACATCCTACTTTAGCTTGAGAACAACTTTACTTCAATAGCATCCAGAAACTCTATACTTTGGCATCTCCATGCCTCACAGTTTAGATTACTGTTAAATGTGACAGTTGACATTCTTTTTATTGTGCATCTGATGTCAAATTTTTGTATTTGTAGTTACTTTTATTATGTTTGTTTTTTAAACTAGAGTTGAGAGTGATTTATGCACCACTATTAGAATATGAGAGAATCTGGCTTTGACTGTATATTCACCTTGGCCAGTGAGTCACATCCTTGCTGCAAATTTCATCACCAGAGGTTGCATATATACAGGCTCTGAGTTTTATTTCTGGAGTTTTATCCCATATTTGGGAGAAGATTATATATATATTTTTAATTTTTTTAAATTTATTTTTTTAATTTATTTCTAGGAGAGAGAGAGAGAGACAGCATGAGCAGGGGAGGGTCAGAGAGAGAGGGAGTCACAGACTGANGGAGAAGATTATATTGCATGGTATCATATAATGCTAAGTAATTTATAACATATGAGAGGGAAAAGAAAATATGTGCCAACAATCTGCGGAAGGGCAGTGTTTTTGGTTAAAGTCAAATGAAGAGAAGACAAGTCAGCGTGCATGGTTACATTCCTGAGAGTGGAAGTGGGCCTGCCAGGCACAGAGCGGGGGCTCAAGTGAGGATCCTGACCCCACACATGCATCCTGGCCCGGCAGATGTGAGCTGAAAACTTCACAGTCTTTATTTTTACGCGGCTCTCTGGGAGGTTCTGAGCGGTAGTGTGGGGAATGAGCGAGCTAGAGACTTGAATCTCAAGGAGCATCTGCCTTCAGAAAACAAAAGCTGGGAATGGACCCCAAACAAGCAGGTCACATTTACTGAGTCTGCACAGTAATGCCGTCATTGTCCATTTGGAGAAACTGATTTTAAAGACACGGGGTTTCTCAGGTTGCACTGGACGGACAAGGAGCTGAGCTGGAAGTCACGTGCCAGGCAGTCTGCCTCTTGCCTGCTTGGCACGCTGCGCCCTTAGACAAATGAGGGGCAGCAGTGAGGTGGGGGGTGGACAGGAGCCTTGTGCCAGAGCCAGAAAGCCAAGGGCAGGCTCCTGAGAAGGCGAGGCTAATCCAGCAAAGTTCACAAGGTGAGTGGAGACAGTTACATCTCACTGGAGAGTCCCGGATCCATCGGTTGCTTCCTGGTGTTCTTGTTAATAAAGGAGGGCGTTTTCATGGGAGAGACAGCAGGGAACATACGTGGGGATATAGTTTCAAAGAATTAACTCCCTTCTCTAATCCTGCGGCGAGGGGCTAAGAGGATGGAGGTACGTTTGTTAGCCTGCCATGCAGTCTCCCCGATTAGTGTCCTCATTTCGGCTCTGGAGCTAATATCTGAAAATCTCAGGGCAATTGCAGGATTATTGTCCTTTCCTGAGGTCTCCTCCATAACCGTGCAGCTGGAATACCTTGTTTTTTATGTTAATGGTAAAAGAAAATGCTACTTAATTACTTGCTTGGTGCCTTGGTTCACAGATACCAAATTTGAACCCCAAACCCGCCTCTATGCTTCCAGCTAAATGCCAGCAGTGAAAGACGATCAGTCGTAGCATTTTCATTGCTTCTAAGGAAATCGTCAAGGGGAGGATGTGTTCATATTTGAGTCTGGAAAAGGTGATTGGAGGAGGGACGCAGGGTCATTATTAATGCATGTTTGCATCGTCAGTAGCTCCCTCCATGGGCCCCTCCAACCACACCATCTCTCCTTTAGGATTCAGAAGGGCTAGGGCACTGTGTGTAGGCCACAGTGAGGGGAGACCGTGGCCTGGACGTCAGGCTCCTCATGTCCCTCATTGACCGTTGTCTCAACAGAGAGGAAGCACCGAAGTGGTTTCCTTGCTCCGTGTCTGGCGCACAGCCTGCTAATCATGGGCAGGTGCTCCTCTCCACCAGCTCCTGCATGCCGGCCCGCCATGTGGGGAGGGGGCCCCGCAGTGGGAGTGCACACTTCTTGGGGGGCTCAGGGGCAGACCCTGATGAGCCCCACCTTCCTTAGGGCACATTGTCTTGCTAAAGGTTATAAAGTCATCATCCATCGCCTTAAAAGAATTCATTAAATATATATGATATATATTGAAAAAAACATATTGTTTATTTATTTATTTTGAGAGAGAGAGAGCAGGCAAGGAGCAGAGAGAGGGAGAGAATCCCAAGCAGGCTTCACGCTGTCAGTGCAGATACTGATGCGGGCCTCAAACTCACGAACTGTGAGGTCATGACCTGAGCAGACATCAAGAGTCAGACGCTCAACTAACTAAGCCACTCAGATGCCCTGAGAATACACATTATATTTTACGACTGTTATCTGAACCTAAATCATTTTAGGTCATCTTAAGTTTTGAAGGTAAGAACGCCGTGAAGGAAAGTTCAGAACAATAATTAAAAGTTTGAGAAGTGTAGTCAGATGTGTCGTTTTCAGGATTTGACTGTGGGTGGGAACGTGCGTGGGAAGATAGGGAGTCATAAAGGGTCCAAACTTGGTCACCGTGAGCAGCGCTAGGAGAGTGTTTACAGATAACGCCATGGGATTCGGTCTTGCCTGCAGTGCACGTGCCCAGCGGGCCTCAGCACCTCCCTCTGCTTGCTCGTTTACAGACAGAACCACCATGAACAGATCATCACGTGGAAGAATCCATTTTTTACCAGAGTATCATGTAATTCAGTACTTTGGTAGTTTGAATTTCCGTAACCAAAATGAAGTAGAAAACTCAGCATCTAAATTTTCTGGGTAATTGCTTCCGTTTTTCCCTTTATTTATAGAATTGTGGACTGGATGGTATTTGCTGCCTCACTTAGGCAAGGTGGAAGGAAATGTAGGGGAGAAGCACGTGCAGTGGTGCAGAGTGTGTGTGTGCGTGCGTGTGTGTGCGTGCGTGTATGCGTGTGTGTGTGTGCGCCGCAAGGTCTTGCCGAATGGAAGGAGCTCGTATCTTCCTGCACTCAGCCACACTGGCTCAGAATGATGGGGGCGCCTGGGGGGCCCAGCNCGGTTACAGTTAACCCGTGCGCCCTCCTTCCCGACCTCCTGTTCTCTGTGCTCTCTGTGCATGAGGGTGCATGGGTCACCCTCAGGTGCATTCCTGTGGGGTCAGGGTCATGGCCACAGACTATTTGCCGTTCACCGAATCTCTCCATGAGTCAGTTCTGTCTCTAAATTGGNTTTTGTCTTGGCCTGTATTTTTCGTTATATGAGCATACATTTACACTATTTTCTGTACTTTTTAGAGACCCTCGGTTTTATCCATAAAATCTCGTATTACTTTATGAGATCCTGTTTCACGAACCCGCTGCTGGTGCCGGTTACAGTTAACCCGTGCGCCCTCCTTCCCGACCTCCTGTTCTCTGTGCTCTCTGTGCATGAGGGTGCATGGGTCACCCTCAGGTGCATTCCTGTGGGGTCAGGGTCATGGCCACAGACTATTTGCCGTTCACCGAATCTCTCCATGAGTCAGTTCTGTCTCTAAATTGGGGTGGTTTTAAGGAGGAAGGGTCATCCTGCTTGTGAATCACCTGGACGCACACCTTGCTCGGTGGCCAGCTCAGCCAGGACGGTTATTTTCGGTGCCCTTGATTATCTGTGAACGCCCCGTGGGGGCTGATCCAGCACTTTCCCGAGAAGAGTCCCTTTGTCAGCTTGCCGCAAGAGTGCATTTCTCTCGCCTTGCCCTCCCTGGGCCCCTGTCCCTGCCCCCAGCGGCACCCACTCAAGCTTTACCTGGAGACAGCTCGTTTCCTCTGGGCACTGCCTCGCCTGGCACTTTCTGCCATCGCTAATTTGTCTCCTTCCCACTCTGACAGTGCGTAGTCGGAATGCCCCACACAATTTAGCGCTCAATTACATGCTGTCTTACACTCACATTTGTGTCATGCGTTATAATCATCCTCTTAAATACATTGTTAACTCCTTGAGGAGATCATATTGTAAGCCATTAAAACTGTCACAAAGCTTAGCTCAACTTTGGGTTCAGAGTAAGCCTCAGGAGAAATTCTGAGGATTCTTCTCTTCACCCAGTATAGACCAAGCATGTAGTGAAGGTGATACACTTTTCAAGTAGCAGCTTAGCAGACTAGGTGGTCCATAGGGAGGCTTACATGCAAATTTCATCAAAGAAAAAGTTTGCTGCAATGAACACAAAGGATGTATTCTCAAAACCAGGAGATACGAGACTGAGGGTGAACTGGGCACCTCTGTGAATCTGCTCAGAGCTTGCGGAGGCTGCTCTTGGACGGTGGGTGAGGACCCGCCTCCGGGTGAGATCTGGCTGGCTTTGGGAGCCCGAGGCTCTGACGGCCCACCTTACGTGGCTGTAGTTCATGTTGTCTCGGTCTGGCCAGATCCACTAGTTGTGCCTTGAGGACTTGCATCCTGTACACTGACGGCAAGGGACTTTACCTGTGGGCCAAGCAGCAGAGCCATCGGAGGTCAGGAGGCAGTGAGGGGTGCCTGGGCGGCTCAGGCGGTTGAGCGTCTGACTTCGGCTCAGGTCATGATCTCACGGTTCGTGAGTTTGAGCCCCACGTTGGGCTCTGTGCCGACAGCTCTGAGCCTGCTTCAGATCCTCTGTCCTTCTCTCGTACCTCCCCAGCTCGTGCTCTCTCTCTCAAAAATAAATACACCTTACAAAACAGCGCTCAGGAGGACATGAGCAGCAAGCAGATCTGGCTGAGCCCCTACTGAGTGCCTGAGAGGGAAGAGTGTTTTGGGGATAATGCACATGTGCAGTGGTGCAGAAGAAGGCTGGGTGCCTTGGGGAACTCCAGGACACGTGTTTTCTCTGCGGAAGCGGAAATGTGGGCAAGAGAGGAGTTTTGTGACGATATGAAGTGTCAAGTAGAATACTACCCATGCCAAGTTCTAATTCTAGGGATGTTTTACATGTGCATTTTCCCTATGTAACCCCAATTCAATGTTTAAATATGCAAATTAATTTTCAACCTTAGTGCCTGGTGCTTACTTGTACCTGGGACACTGTATAGAAGGCACCAGAAACCATATTAGGACAAAAATCGTATGTGGTATATGAGGTGATCTTTAGAGTTCCAGATCTTGTTTTTAGGGCTAATTACAAAACAATTATTACAGGTTTGAGTAGAGAAGTAAGAAAAAAGTAGAGAAAAGTTTGAGTCGAGAAGGTTGGTTTGTTCATCTATAAAATTCAATACTGAATTGATTATTAATTGGATGATGTATTCAAAGGGGAGATAATGGAATTAAACAAAGTTAAACATATTATTAGCTGGATTTTATCTGTGAAGTTTCAATGAGGTTATGTGCAATCAGTTATAAATATATTTCTCACCTAACACAGAAATATTTGAATCACTAAGTTTCTAAAAAAATTGGAAATATAGTACTTAAAAATATAGCTTTTTCCCCCAGATGGTATTTGTATCCATAAAAGTTTCCTTTAACTCTATATACTTAAGTTTTTAGTATATTTAGTGTTAAGGATTCTAAACCAAAGTAGTTGAAGCTACTTTAAAATTTTAAGAGTGTGTGGAAATTATTTGGAATGTACTAGACACATCACTTTTTACTAGAAATATCACCTTTGGGAGTATGATTTACCATCATCAGCTGCAACCTCACAGAAACAGTTTACAATGGTTGTTAGAGCTTTGGTGCTGTGATGATTAATACAAAATTTTAATACAGTCCAGCCTCCGCGAGGAGTCCCTGTGGACAGGCTTTATTATGGTCGCTAAGATAGGGATGACGGCACTGATCACGCAAGATGCAGCCAGAAGGAGAAGCCGTACTTGCATTTTTTAAATATTTGCAATTAATTTATGGCACTTGCTCTTAAATTTTACTGATATTTATGGCAAAAAAAGTGTTCATACAGACCGCAGGTATTTGACACAAAGGGGTATTTGGAGGGGTAAGAGGGATCCTGGCTGCTAATGATTTCAGCTTGATCCTGTCTCGTCCCAGCGCGCCTAAAATTCTGCTTGCCTGTTACTAGTCCCTGAATTACACTCAGCCATTCTGGGGACTTAGTAATTGGGACCAAAACGTGTTACCTTAGACTGAACAGCATCTGTCTTTATGTACGTATCTCCATTTTGGTGTTTGTCTCCAAAAGCTTTGAGTCAAACTCTGAGTCTCAGCACATTGGAAATGACACGTGGTGTCCATCCCGAGAAGTCTGTGGTGTGGCATCTTCCTTCTGCACCGCGGCGGGCGCTCTGTGACCAAGCTGCCTCTCTTCAACCCGAGTTATTTTTCCCTGGTCCGTTGCCCCGGTGTTGTAATGCTGCCTTCCTGCCTGTGGTTCGTCTGTGGTCTTAGATTATGTTTTGTTGTTTGTTATCACCTTAGCACTTTCCAGTTGGAGTCAAACTTCTGGTGACTTTCCTAGACACAGGCACAACATGGATTTTTCTAGCGTTGTCTGGGCAGCATCGTTAAGCATCCTTAGTGGAAGCTACTGATCGATATTTTTACTCATTGACCATTTCCCGTCTTTTGTGAGATCCAGCACTTGACAGCTCTGATGTGGGCCAGCTGAAAAGGCAGGAACATTTTTCTTGTTTCTTTCGGAGGAGGGCTTCTGTTTCTCCAGCCCTGAGGCCCCTAATAAGGGCCTCTAAGCAACAAAAGTTCTTGTCATCATCTTCAGAGTAGACCCATGGAAGACTGGAATATGAACCTGCCCTGGAGTAAGTCTGCGGCACACTGGTTAACTTCAAGCTTTTCCCCCAGCCACTGCAGGACTTAACAGAAACTTGAGCACATTGCCACTTGCCAAGAAGAGAATTTAGTATAAAGAATCTCCGTAAATCTGTTGACCAAGGACTCATTTTCAGAGCTCTTTAAGGATTGAGTAAAAGTGTTGCAACGCAAAGGGAGTGCTGGTGGGTATTTCCAAAACGTTTATGGCTGTAGTTAAAAAGCCACACGGGCTGTCTATATTTACAACTCTATTGGAAATTTCAGAGATTACTTTGTATGGGTTAAGGACTTTGGCTTCACAATTTTAAGATAAACATAAAGATTACAGAGTATCAGTGGGGATGTCTTTTCTTTAAGTCATCACTTTATACTTGCTCGAAAATACGGCATTGATCTCAAGGCTCTAACTAGGAGTATAATGCGGCAGAAATCGGCATGGACTTTTACAAAAATACTCATTTTCTGAGCCCTTAACATACTATACAGAATGCAAATTTAAAAATCTCCACAAGGAAACAAAATATTGTTTTGCATGTATTAAAATTTTGTTAAAAATTTTGAGAAGATTTCTATTGTCAATCTGGGAAGGGGCGCTTATTATCCCCAGAATACTGTAGTGTAGAAGGATTACCCTGTGGGCTCTACTATCCATTGGGTATCAGACCTGCAAACACAATAGAGGTGAGAAAACGTGTGCACTTCAAGTCTTAATATTCGGGCTCAATTTCATTTGATACCTGTTCACAGACTCATCACATTAATACGGCTCACTGTAGGTAACACGTGGATAAGTTTTTAAAAATTCACTTTTTCAAGCTTTGTGTAGAATTAGAGAGAAAAAAGTTAATTTTGGAAGCAAATAGGAGTTTTTTCAAGAAGTGTGCTATCTGCTAATTGGGGGCACATACGTTCTTAACTAACATAAAATGTTGATGCGTCTGGATGCGAGAGCCGAGTCACGGGTATGTTTCTGTGAGAGTATCTTTCACATTCAAGCTCTGTGTGTCATTGCCCGGCTGTGTGTGGAGACACCGGTTGAAGATTTTATTTTTGTTTCTGGAAATGTGGGGAGGTGATACCCAGGAATCGGCCGGGAGAAAAGCATTCAGTCTTGTGAAGATGAAGGTTGGGAGGTGGGTTTGTCCTTTTCTGTGACACGTTCCTGTTGAAGAGTTCTGTTGTACGGCCACTAAAAAATGATTTTTCAAACCAATCAAGCAACTATTTTAACTTTTTGCCCCAAACATGCAGCCTTTTGGACACGATCATATTCACAGACGTCATGTCACTTATCAGTGAAACTCATTTATCAAGATAGCTTCCTAGAATCTCTCGCTGTGGTAACAGATGTGCTGAGCCTAGCAGTGCTGTGAGTACTCTTGAATAGAATTAAAATTGCTTTCCTCTGAAAATAATGTTTTACTTTTACTTTAATTCAATAATCCCTCTACAGACTTTCAAAAACGTCCATTTTATTGACATTTTTTACTGCTGTTCCTAATATTTACGAGGCCCGAGGCCAGAGCACGGATCAGAACCCCCCTAGTATGTATCCATGTGCTGCAATGAACTCGCAATTGTTCTTCTTACCTACCATGTGACACATCACGTTAGTGCTAGCGAAGGACTTAGGAGTGTGTCTTTGCTTGTGGCCGTCAGTTATTTTATCTGCACACACCCCGGGCTCACACACGTGCACATGCATGCACACACATGTGATGCTTGCTGACAAACATGCCCTTCGTTCACGCTCACGTATGTGTACACGTGTGTACACACAGATATACAAACCCTTGCGGACACATGTGCACACACACACACGTGAACACCCTCACCTGCACACTGAAGCTTCTCCTTCCGCTGTAGGCTGCCACCCCCGCCCCCCTGGAGCAGGGCCCTGAAGGCTGGAAGGACGTCCATTGTCACGGAGAAGGCACCATGGGGCTCATGCTTTTGCGTCTCTCTCTCCTGCTTTGGGAACCTTTCTGGCAGGTTACGTGCCACCAAGCATAACACTATCCTTTACACATCCTCGACCCGAAGTGGCTGTGGATTGCTACATCCAAGAACCACTCAAGCCGGTTGTTTTAACAACATAGACCAGCAGTCTGGAGATTTCTGTTGTACGACTATTCATCTTAAGGGCGGGTACACGGAGGTATCTTGCATAGGTTGCGAGCTAAGGAAGACTTCTGAGATGTGAGCCTGAGTCAGATTTGGAAGATAACCAACAAGGGGATACGGACAGAGGGCGTCAGATGGGCTGGGCTGAGGCACATCCCAGGAGGCTCGTCAAAGACAGAACCTGGACCGTGCAGGTGAGCCCAGGAGGGCAGAGAAACGCAGGGTCGAGGGAGGGGTTCGTAATGCTAACAGAGAAGCCGGGATTCCTAAGTGGGGACAGTCCTCGGAGCCCATGTCTCCTAACAGAATTTGTGTTAGGTATTCATAATATGCAGGGGAATGAGACGGGAGCATTTTCATTAAAAAACAAAACAAAGCAATAAAAATCCCAGGCACGTTTAACAACACTGTAATAACATAGTCACCCAAACCCAGAGTGCTAAATTCTGCAGGACAATCTTGTTCTTTCCATTAATAATTTTACAAAGAAAAAATAAAATACAAGAAAGTTTAATGGAGGAGGAGCTTAAAAACAAGAAGGTTTGAGAAACACAACTGATTTCAGTGTATGACTCTCACCCGGCCACTCGTAACAACAAGCAGATGATAAAAAGTTGTGGGATCATTGGGGAAATTTGAACATCGATGAAGTATTTGCTACTATTGAGCCAGTATTGCTTAAGTTCAGATGTGTATGTGGGGTTAAGATCAGGTTTCTGGAGAGAGTTCCTACCCCCTAGATGGGTTTGCCGTGTGTTTGCACACGGCAGGACGGGATGTCAGACTTGGCTCTGTGATGTGTGAGAGTCAACAACGAAATAACGTTGACTGGGAGCGCATAGTGCTGGGGCCCCGTGACAGCTCTGAGCCCGTCACCGTGCCTTTCTTCCACTTTCGTGTGTTTGCAATTTCCACAAGTAAAATGTTGTTTAGAGAATCGCACACGGGGCATACGGTGGGGGTGGATCATGGCGTGCAGGGAGGAAGGTGGGGCGGTTGCCAAGATGCAGTGCTGGCGCGGCCCACATGGGTTTCCCTGCGCCCTCCCCATTTTCCGTCTCACAAATGAGCCCCCAGTACACATGCTGGCCGTGAGTGCACTGTCTCTTCCCTGGATGCTTTACCTGTTTTGCAGGGACACAAAAGTAGTGCGGTGAAAGGATTCATCAAGTCCACACGAGGGAACAGTGTAAACCCTTCTCCTCTTCCTCAGCGAAGCTGGTCCCTCCCACCGCCATTCGTGTCCCCAGATGCTTGTTGCATTTCCCACAGACACTTTATGTGCATCCAATTCATAAACAGAATCTTCATTTTTTATGGAAATGATATAACGCATGTTTTACTAACTGTATTTTACTGATCATATATCTTTTATATCAAACTAATCATGTATCTTTTATATCAGATGCATTCAAGTATCATAAAAGCTTCCTCACTCCTCTGACCCGCACAGTATTCCGTTGTGTGGCTAAAGCACAGCAGATGTACTTTGTCCTGAGATGTACAAGCAGGTGCTTCCAGTGTTAGAAATGGCAGAGCAGCAAATGAACACGCGTCTTTGTCATTTCCCACGTGGGGGAGAGAGAAGGGTCCAGCTCCATGATGTGCGTCTGTAGTTTTGTGAGCCACGAGCACTTTATCCTCTGTTGAGACTATCAACTCAAATTCCTATCCACAAATGTAGCTCCTCCAGACCAACGAAAATGGCATCTTGGCATAGTTTCAACTTCCTTATGGAATCTTATCAAAAGCATAAGAGCCATTTCTATTTATAGTCCTTGAGCTCATGCTGTCTTAGCTTTTTTCTTTTTTCTTTCTTTCTTTCTTTTTTTTTTATCATTGTTGGGATTTTTCTCCAAATAATTTAGAGGACTTTTGGCATATTATGAAATTAGCTCTGATCAATAACACACATTGCTGCTAGCATTGTTTGGACTGCCATTTGCCTTTTGACTTTGCTTTTTTGGCTTTTTTCCTATATGGAAATTTTGGAACTCTATGGTTGGATTTATCAGTATTCTTTCTTGCCTTCTGGGTATGTCGCCAGTCTTAAAAAGTCTTTTCTAGCTTCAGATTATTTTTAAAATCTCAAGTATCTACCCAGTGTTATTTTTATAGTTTTGTATTTATAGGACTCCTCTCTTCCACGTGGAATTAATGTGACATTGGGTGAGAGGTGGTCTGTGCCTTGTACCCTTAAGTCACTGTGGTCTGAGCACAGAGTGGAGCAGCCACTCGGGTGCCCCCAGGGTCAAACGGGGCCATGAGACGGGGTTTCCCGAAGAGTGGGAGGCAGATGTGACCCTTCAGTCTTTGACCTGACACCCACATTTACCACACGACCCTGACCCGCCCGTCTGCCGTGGGTTTATCCTTCCCCGGCAACGCAGTGGGGACAGGCTGGGTCCCCGAGTGATTCTGGAGCAGAGCACCCTCATGTTCCTCTGTGTCGTCTACACCCCGAGATTTTGACACTGCGATAGTTACCTTATCTCCAAACACTCCAATTTATATGTATTTCCAATATCCCAGCTCACAGGCTTCAGTGTCATGTAAGGAATAGTCCGTTTCTCCACACTGATTGCAAGTGAACTGGTAAAACTCAGGGACTGATAAACATGCCTGCAGGTGTCCATTTCCTGTCATCTGGACTCCCTCACAGTTCAGACAGCTGCACACGTGTTACTGCCCTCCGTGCCACTTAGAGTGTAGCCGTCGTATGTTTAGATGATCCAGCACCGTATTCTGATGGGGTCTAGTAAGTAGAACCCGAAAAATAAAGCAGCGGTGAGTTCTTCCTGGTCCATGAAATNCCCCCCATGGCCAGGGTCCAGCCCCGGCCTGCTCCCCGCCCCCCATGGCCAGGGTCCAGCCCCGGCCTGCTCTCCCCCATTGTCGGCGTCCAGGTTGGCGTCTGGCAGGTTCAAGGCCTAGGGCACCGTGCGGGCCTCTCAGCCTTGGTGTCCTCGAGGTGGGGGCTGCGACATGGCTGTGAGGGTCAGGCTCCACTCGGTCATGACGCAGCCTGACGTGCTTCTCAGGCCCGGTGCCTGGGTTACGAGTCTCCCTGAGGCAGCTTCTCTGGTCCCGGGAACATCCCCGGGTTGCCGGGACCTGTCCAGCACCCCAGGACTGACAGGGGCCGGCCTCGGCTGCCACGGGCAGCACTAAGCCCTGCCTGGGCCCTTGCCTCCAGGGGTGACCCCCCACCCCACCCAGTGCCTTCGTTTACCCCCTGGCCTCTGATGTGGGCTGGAGACACGTTTGTGCTCCCAACACATTTTCGTAAATCTGAGCCTGGAAGGAAAGGGTCCGGGTCCTACCCTGTGTCAGCCTTTCCTCCCCGAGCACGGCAGTGCCCCACACAACGTCCCGTCCGATGGGAATGTCCCGTGCAGGTACCACCCACTGCATCGTCACTGTGGCTCACGAGCCCTGGGCCTGCGGCTGGTGCAACGCGGGAACTGTTTTATTTACTTTTAATTTAGTCTATGTAAATTCCAGTATCCGTAGCCACTTACCTGGCTCGTGCCTATACCAGCGGGCGGTGCAGCCCAAAACGATATTTCTACCCCTAAGTAAATGAGGCTGCAGACATGGGGATGGGTCTCCACCCGTAGTCGGCTGGCACCCCCGGGACCCACATGCCTGGGGCAGGAGCGCGGCCTCCCCGCCCCCACACCGCCACGAGCGCCCCTGCCGAAGGGCCGAGCTGGACTCGTGGGTGCTCAGCACTCTCTAAATCGAGCTGTGCCAATACGCCATTGCCGCAAAACTCTTTTCCCGCGGACTTTAATCGGAGGCAAGGCTGCACGAGGCGCTGTTTCTCCTGCTGTTAATCAAAAGCAATCAATACTGAATTTGTAAAACGCTGTGAAAATTTTTAGTATAGGAGGGCCGCCACTTGGTGAAAAATAAGGAGTAGGTGGCCTGTTTCAGTGCCTGAAAGAGAGAAACAAAGCCAAACCAGGAAACAAATAACAATAAAAACAGAGTAAATCCACGCACCCGTTTGGCAGATCAGTTCCAACATGAAAATCCTGGCATCTGCTGATGGGCCGGGGACATTCTGTGTGACAAGATGGAAAAGGAAGTGCTTGCGGGCGCAGCTGTGGGGGGCTGGCCGACACCCGGCCCCCCGTCTCCCACAGACGGCAGAATTAACCCGGCGTCGTGGGACACGATCAGGTTCTGTAGCAATCTCAGAGGGACTGTTTCCGGCAGCGTGTCCTTCTCTTTATGAGAGCTCTTTACTTCCCCCTCATACGGCAGTTTCTCATCCGTGGTTATTTTGGCAAGAACCTTCTCAGAGATTTAAAAAAAATGCTAATAGGAGTGAAATGTGTTTCAAATAATATCTTTCTTTCCTCGCCTATAAAGTGAGCCGCACATGATTGCCAGCTCAGCATTGCACCCGCTCTCTCACCCAGATGCCCGGGGTTTAGAGGCATCGTCACAAACCAGTGTCCCAAGAAGCAGGTCCCGGGCCATGGATTTATGCAGGGGTTTATGGGGCCCCTGGGGGTTGCAGGGAGCAGGAGGCAGGGGAGCATGTGAGGAGAGACACAGGGGCCAGGGACCACATCCCGACCCCCCTGAGCGATCCTAGGGCGGCCCGGGAGGCTGATGGTCGGGGGGCTGGCTCTCTGCCACTGAGGGGGACTTGCAGACGGGCTGGCCCAGAGCCGTGTCCACGTCATTTCCGCAGGCTGGGGAAGGGCAGAACTGGAAGGTTCCTGACATTCACGGGCACAGCGCTCAGCGGCTCAGCTTGAGAAGCAGAATCGATTACAATGATGCTCGTTCAGATGAAGACTAAGGGATCCAAAGCTTATTACAGGGTTGAAACACGCAGGGGAGTGTGAAAATACAACCTCCCGTAATGTGTTTTGATCACATGACTTTAAAACATTGGAGATTCAGATCAGAGAGTTGTGAGGATCCTGACTTCAGCGTGATGTGGAGGATGTTCCTTGTAACCAAACAGGAACTGGCTGGTGAAGGTGGGGGCTGTATCTGAACGTGGATGGCAGACAGGCGCGCTGTCTTCCTTGAGAAGCACCCGGCGGACTCGTGCACGGCATGATTCACTCAAGAGGAGTAAATTCAACACCACGGACGTTTATGGTTCTTAGACGATCATGGCATTTTGCTTACCTTCTATTACATCGTTGGATTGGGTTCTGACCTAAAATGATTCTGACTCTGTATTTAAGGACTTTTCCAGGTGGGGAAAGTTCAAATAAGGCTCAGTTTCTTTAAAAAAGAAAACAATTTCCCAACATGAACTGTTTATAGAAAAGAAAATATGTATGAAACTGAATTTGGGGAAGATGTATGGAGGATGTCCACACAGTCATGGAGCTGGGACTTGGAAAATCAGAACCCTTGTGTGGCTTTATGAGCGTTCTTCTCTGCCTACAGGGGTTTCAATGCGAGGACAGTGATGTTCTCTCAGTCAGTCTTGACCTATGTATTTTCCCCAAATCAGGTTTAGGGTGCAGCTGGGGGTTGAGCGTGGAGTGGTGGTCCACACTGCGGGCTCTATTACAGAGGGCATTGCTGAGAGCCCGTCTGATGGAGGCAGAGACTAGGACACAGACACGCTCAGAGGGACGACCACGTGAGGACACTCAGCGGAGATGGCGTCCACACGTCCGGGACACTGGCCTCAGGAGCCAGCAGCCCCTCCCACGCCCAGCTCCCCGACCCCCCGACCCCCTGACCCCCGTCTGCAGGACGGGAGGAAGTAAAGCCGTGTTGTGCTTTGCGATGGCAGCTCGATCAAAGTAAAACAAGTATGTCCCCCCAAAATGTACCGAGGTCCTACTGGCTAGCACCTCGGCCTGTGCGACCTTACTGGACATGGGGTCTCTATACAGGTGAACAACTTGAAACGAGGCCATTAGGTTGGGACCTAATCTGACACATCCAGGGTCTCATGAAAGGGGAACTTTCAACATCGAGACAGATGCTGCCAGAGGGAAAGTGGGGAGATGCGTGGAGACAGGGCCAGAGCTGGAGGTCTAGAGTCCCCGGAGGCCAGGAGGGCAGGAGGGACCTGGCCCGGAGCCTTCAGAGCCTCCCATCTCCTCGATCATCAACCTGACCCACAAGGCTTGGTAACCCTCCCTGGGGACTTTTAGTCAGTAGTAGTGTTACCTGCGGGTAGGTGAGAGCAGCCGGGAGACGGCCCTGCGGAGCAAAGGTCTCGGGGGCATCTCAGGCCCGTTTTCTCTTCCTTGGCTCATACTTCCATTTTCTCCTACTCTGTCTCTCGTACGAGACTCTGCATGGTCTCCGTTTCCCCTTATCGCTGGTGTGTTGGAGCTGGTCTTCAGGAGGCACCCACACAGTTTTGAACCTTCCTGGATATTTGTGTAGGCAGCTAAAGCTTATGTGTTTTATTTCAACTAAATGTACTCATAAAACTATTGATAAAAATAGCTGAGCATTCAGTAGCCAAAAGTTTTTTAAAAAGTTTAATGTTTATTTAATTTTGAGGAGAGACAGAGCAAACAGGTGAGGGTCAGAGAGAGAGGGAGACACAGAATCTGAAGCAGCTCCAGGCTCTGAGCTGTCAGCACAGAGCCCGATGTGGGGCTTGAACCCATGAACCATGAGATCATGACCTGAGCCGAGGTCGGACGCTTAATCGACTGAGCCCCCCCAGGTGCTTCTGAATGCTCAGCTAGTGAGTGATGTATATTGACATACTCTGTACACTTGAAAGTGCCCTATAATAATTAGGCACCGTTTCTGCACTTATCCCTCTTCTAGTTAGAGTAAGTGGTCCCGGTGAGAACTAATGCGTATTATACTTGGATTGTCTCTGTGGAGGGATGTCGGTGAAAACCAGGAGCACCTTCCAGAATGCCTGGCTTGGGCATCTGACTGGGTCTTCATCCTGGGTGCAAGCTTGCACCGGCATCAGAACCTAATGCGAGGATGGGTGCAGAAACGGTCTCAGGCGGGGATGCCCTTTCTTCACCGTGGGTATGGCCACCCATGTGTCATTGAACTCCTACTTGGCCCACATTGGTCCACGCTAACAAGCCAGGGGGGGAGGCGTCTCATGAAACCATCTGTGTGTGTTAACGACTTGATAAATAAACTTAAAAGCAACTAAAGCATCCCTCTTGTAATCATGCCTCCGTTTTTCTAACGGAAGCCTCTTTTGTAGGTTTCTAATTGCAGTGAGTCGGCTTTAATTAATAGAATAAATTTTAATGTAATTAATAAGTTGGATTCTTACAGGCACTCTCAGGTAATTATGCACGTTGAGTTTTAAAGCTGCAATTTGCATGTTATTAAAATAATCAGAAGGACCTCGGCATCAGAGGAAAGGCAACGTTTCATTTTGGCTCCCTTACGTCATTTCGTTGCCCAGAGCAAAGTGAGCGAAGATCGTCCTGTGGTTCAGGACACAGTCGTGCCCTGTGCAGCCTGTGAGTTTTCCACTTGGACTCGGTGAGGGAACCCGGGGCACACACGGAGCGAGATCATCTCTCTCTCCAGCTGTTTACCAAGCTCTGAATTCATCTCTCTCTTTGCAAACACATCCTCTTTCCCAAATTATCCTCCAGAGTTCTTTTAAGAAGCATGGTCACGGACGTGGGTTGGCAGAAGGCAAGTGTGGGCGGCTGTGATGGATGCCCTGACAAGAGGTGACCGGGGGCAGGGCGGGGGGAGCGGCTCTTGCAAGGAGCAGAGCACCGCGGGTCCCTGCGCTGTGGGGACGTCCAGCCCAGGCTGCAAGGCGGCAGGGTCATCAGGGTCCGGGACAGACAGGAATTACGAGACGGGAGAGTCAGTTCTGGAAGGATGCATGCCGACAGAAGCACAGCGGTGAGCCCAGAATGTGGTACCCTCTGCTGTGGCCTGAACACCCGTGCTGGCGGTGCACCCCGCGTGGACGTCAGGAAGGATCCCATGCAGCCCCGCTAAAGCAAATAGAATCTAATGCTTTATTTCCCTAAATGCAAATTCCATTTTTGAGTTGTGTTTTCACCAAAATATAACACTTATTTTCCTGTATTTTATATATGGTAAAGTGCCATACATAAATGGGAGAATCTCAAGCAGGCTCAGTGCTGTCAGCACAGAACCCTACATGGGACTTGATCCCACAACCCTGATATCGTGACCTGAGCTGAAATCAAAAGTTGGACACTCAACCGACTAAGCCACCCAGGCCCCCAGCATATAGAATTTTTATAATGCATAGATAATCAGCAAGGCAAATATTTTTCAAAATAGATTTGTAGTATTTAATTATTTCATTGATTTTGTGTATAACGATGTAACTTTTAAATTTTGCTAAAATATGATCTTCAAAATAAGTGCAACCCTAAAATTTCTGAGACTTCACATAGATGGAAGCATTCCCGTGGTTCATCATGCATCGTTATTGGGACAGACAATCTCCCGTTCTGTGTCTGATTGAAGGAGCCGGCAAATTCTTTAAGCTGGTTCTGCTACAGAGATCTGTGAACAATGAAGATGATTTTAGCCAATTTATCCAAAAGAGTAATACCTTTTTAGAGCATATACATCAGGCATATTTTTAGAACGGTAAGATAATTTTCAAAAATCAGTGCACAGTATGAAATAGCAGCCTGCAAGTATTTCAGTCCCATTGGTTACATGAGTAGAAACTTCCAGAAAGTTTAACCATCTTCAAATCCACCAGACTAATTCTGATTATTTTAAGCTCCATAAAGTACCACAATTCCAGTGAGCAGCTCACGACGTAAGAGGCTGCATGACGGCGTCAGAGGCAAGCACCCTTACTGGTAAGAGAAGCACAGGAGGGTCGGAGGCCGCGTGTGGTTAGCGACCTGGCGTCTGGTCTGTGCCGTCCTGTGGCTGTTGTGTTAGCAGCGCCCGTGGTTTACGCTCTGAAGAACGGTCTCCAGTGACCGGGGCCTGTTCTGGCACCTGTTCGGTCGGACACACGCCTCATCTGACTCGCCAATCCCGAACCCTGGCTTCCTGGGTGTGCTCCAGACCCCCTGCCCACCGTCTTCGTGGCCGTCCACCGAGCCAGTGTGGCCAGGAGATGCGGAACGCAGAGGGCCCGTCACACTCTGTGACCCAGACATTTTGCTGTGAAAGGACGTAGAACTAACTACAAAGGGAAATCGGGTTGCTGGGAATCTCACAGTCACGCGGGCCACCCTGAGCACACGAAGTATGGGCTGTCTTACAAGTACGAATACCCGAACTCACGGTGGGCGTCAGGCCGCCACGGGCCCGCTCTCTGCACGGCCCTGCTCAGGGGCTCCCGACCCCAAGTCCACTGTTCCTTCCCCTCTGTCCCATGGGCATGTGGTAGGAGGTCACTTTCTGCACCGTAGGGTGGAATCAGGACCCTTTCCTACGTTACCTCCCTCCAGGGGCCAGTGAGCAATTGTGAACCCATGAGGACAGCAAGCATGTCTGTGCCCTGCCTTCGCTGGTACCAGGCACCCAGCACCTGGCATCTGGCACCCAGCACTGGGCACCTGGCACCCACCTGGGGCACCCCGGAGGCTCGGGAGCGTCTGCACCCAGGCTTGCCATGTCGCACACTCTTATAAGAGGCAGGGGCTTGCACTTCCTATGCGTCCACTGTCCTCCAGGACAGAGAGCTCCTTGCGGGAAGAGACATACGGTCCATGTGTGTGTCCTCAGCCCTCAGCCCGGCCCCCTTCTCTAAGGATGGGCCAGTGAATGAAACTTGCATCCAGGCCCATTTTGACGGAATGTTTACTTGTGGGATCAGCAAGCACTCCTGCGTCATCAAAGCCGATTGTCCATCCATAGGGACGAAATTAGATGAGTAGAACAGTAAAAATTTCAAAAGGTTGAGTTTTTAACTGTGAAGAATTAATTTATTTTCTATACTAAGTGTTGATATACTTGGTGACGTTCTCTGCTGATGGGCATCCGCCACGCTTGAGTCCCCATAAGAGTCCAGGATACGGTGCTCACAGGCAGTAGAAGTTGGTTCTCTGGGTGCTGGTGGTACACGTAAAAAAACATCCTTCTGGTACCAGGAGATTAGCAATGTCCTTGTCAGAAAAAAGAAGGGCAGATTTACTAGAAAGAAAGTACCACCACCCCACAACAAAAATAACGTCCGGGCTGACACCTAAACCACAATTGTGTGGTTTTAGCTGCTTAATACTGAGAGAGTTGTCTGTGTCCCTCCTGACCTGGGAAAGGTCCTTCCCCCGATGGAGGCAGAGCTCAGTTCGCATCAGGCAGTGGAGGCTAAGAACAGAACAGATCCTAAAGCCAAAGCAAAGATTCTACAACAAAATTGAGGTGTTTTGTGTTCACATGATTTTTTTCCCACTTGTTATTGGAAACTAAGGGCATTTGCAGCACCGTGGATGAAAAATGTCATTAAATAATTCAGTAATTCTTTCTCAAACACCTACTGTGTGTGATGCTCCGTGAACTGTTAATTGCAGTGTAATTTATAAGCAAGTATGCACAGACCTCTGCCTGGGAGTTTGGGAGCCGTTGATCTGATAAGGTGGGAAGGGACCGCAGAGGACCCTCTCTAAACCAAGGATCGTGTAATTAGCGTGAAGCTTTTCTCTGGGCTGAAAAGTAATTGTTGGCAGGTGCACATATCAAAACCGATGCCAAAATGCATAACATTGAAGAATTATTATTCTCGTTATCACAACTACCCTCAGTAATTCTAACTGTCGGCTTTTGCTGAATGATTGTACAAAAACAGGTGATGATGTGGACTGGGGTTGGATTGTCGCTGGGTAATTGCATTGTCACATGGAGCCAGGACAATATGGAATTATTATTTGCACATCTTCTTGGACACAAGAAAGATGAGCCTGTCACAGAACGTGGACCGAGGCCAGCTGTGATGGACACTAAGTGGTGCCATGGGTGAACTGACGTGCTGGTCCGGAAACAGGCAGCGCACATTCACACACTGCCAACCGACCGGGGCATAACCATCTCTCAACCCTCGTGAGGGTAAAGTGCACGCTAAAGGATGAAAAATACGTGCTAATGTATAACTTAAGAAAAACCGAAGGTCAGGTTTACATAAAAAAGATTCTTTTTTTCTATTCAAGTTGGATTTCATAGGCCATATGGAGATTGAACTTTATTGAGCCTGAACAGTCTTATGTAAAAATGACACTCATTTATTCAAAATATTTATTAGAAATGGCAGAAATGCGGGGCACCTGGGTGACTCAGTCGGTTGAGGGTCTGACTCTCGATTTCGTCTCAGGTTAGGATCCCCGGGTCGTGGGTTCAAGCCCCGTGCTGCTCTGCACTGAGCATGGAGCCTGTTTGGGATTCTCTCTCTCTCCCTCTCTGTCTGCCCCTCCCTCAATCACTTGTGCTCTCTTCCTCTCTCTCTCAAATTAAAAAAAAATTAAATGACAGAGATGTAAATGTGATGTGGTGCAACCAGAAATGTTTTGTTATGAACTGCTAAGAAAGACTAGCATATTTTTCTCTGGCTTGTTTCTGTGTACTTTCTTCCTGAAATTTCTCCAGCTCTGTGAGCGTCTGGGTGTGCGATGTGCAGAATATCTGTCAGTGAACTTGACTGCTGAGAATCCCTTCGGAGCTGGGAGCGGTGAGGGCTGGAGGGGGTTTGCACTCAAGTCTCACACTGTTTTCATTACATCAGTATCAGCGAGCGATTCGGTGGGGCTCTGGGTGTTACTGACGTGGAACAGATAACCTCAGAGCTTTCTGATGGAAGTAAACAAGCGTGGTGTGTGCTCACAGAGCCCGCCTCCGCGGTAGGTGATGCCCCGTGTTGGCGATGCCCCGTGTTGGCGATGCCCAGTGCCGGGGATGCCCGCCTTGCTGGCAGCCACCTGCCATGACAGGGTCGGGGGGAGTGGGGAATGGCCAGTTCCCTCGAATGTCCCTGTTACCTCTGTCCACTTTAGTTCGCGGATGTTCCCTCTGCCGGCCCATTTCCCCACACGCACTGTGGGATCTTAGAAGATACAGGATTCAGTCCATGAACCAAGAGCCCGATCCCCAACCCTGAGACAGGCCTTCTCCGACCTGGGCTCCGTGTGAAGAGACTGTGGGGCGCAGGCCCCGACCCTTCGTCATCGGGGAAGCCCTGTATCCAACAACATCTAACAGCGAGTGCCTTGGAGCCGTGCCCTTGCACCGGGGGAGGATTTTGTCCTCGGAAGGGTGTGTGAGGTGAGACTCTTGCTGCAGTCGGTGGTGGATTTACAGGCGAACCGCTGACCTCATAGTCACCCCAGGGCCATATTTTTCTGGTTTTTCCTCTGTGAGCCTGTCTTTCTCTGAGAGAGAGACTGGGGATGATTGATTTCCAGACCCAGCAAGTGCTGGCTCATTTCTTTCTAGAAGATTCTGCCAGAAATCGGAATAGATTGTTCTCTGTGCCTCTTCTTCCTGGCGTTTTGCCAACGAGTTACTGGCAGCATGAGCTCACATGGAAGCTACGCCACATCCTGACAAGGGTCTGGCTCTCTCCAGCTTCCAGACCGTTTCCCCTCACTTTCCCATGAACCCTTACCGACAGGCTCCTTGGAACCTTTTGGATTTGTACTAACACCCCCCTCGAGGGCCTCAACTTCTCATGAAAAGCTCCTCGCGTCTCTGCGGTGCCTGGTGCAAAGCCGGCACCATCTGTTTTGGATTTGGGGGTGGCTGGAATCGCCGAGTCTTCTTTTTCACTGACGCGTCTACTCTGCCCGGGCAGGGACGATTCCAACACCACGGTCATTAACCTGAGCGTCAGCACCGGGCTCCTCCGTGGGGTCTGCTGGCAACATGGCGGCTGGAAGGGGCTCCTGTTGCTTCCGTGTTGACTCAGGTCCTCTGGTTGTGCTGTGCTTTTCCCGCGGCCAAGGCGGAAATCCCGCTGCGTCTGACTCAGCTCGGAAGTCATATGGCCTTGCCGCTGCGGTGCTTTGCTGAAAGCCCCAGGCCTGCCCAGACACAGGGACACGGGCCCGCCTCGGTGGAGACGTGGCCTCGCTGTGGAAGGAAAGGTGGGGTGGGAGGCTTTGGCCCCGTCACCTGCGGAACGGGAGGCAGCACGAGGGTACCGTGGCAAATCTACTGCCGTCACATCTCTTTTGCCCCGAACTGGCAGCATAATTAAGAAAATGGTATCTTCACTGTCACATAAAATTTTGTCACCAATGTCCCTCTTTCTCTTCTTCATATCTGGTCCTGTCTTTGTTATGCTTTTCCAAGGGGCGGTCTACACCCTAAGATCTAGGGATCTTACACCTCCCTCCCCCTCAGTCCGTCATTGTGGTGACCCCACGAGATCATCCCATTCATACAGGGCTGAGGGCACAATGCCGTGGGTTTGACCTAAGACACAGTGTCACCCAGCAGACCTGGAGAAGCGTTCATCCTGCGTGACTGGAACCTCCTGCCCATTGAACAGCATCTCCCCGTTTCTCCCGTCCCTTGGCCGCTGGCAACAATCCGTCCACTCTGTCTTTATGAGTTTGACTAATCAACATACTCATCTAAGTGGAATCAGGCAGTATTTGCCCTTCAGTAACTGGCTTGTTTCACTCAGCGTGAAGCCCTCCTGGCTCGACCATGTGGTAGCGTGTGTGTCGTACAATCTTGTTCTTTCTGTAGGGCTGAATAATGGCCCATTGTAGGCATGTGGCCCATGTTCTTTATCAACTCATCCATCCCCGCACTGGGCTGTTCCCACACCTTGGCCACTATGGATAAGGAAGCTGTCACCTGGGAGTGCAGCTGTCTCTTTGAGATCCTGATTTCAATTCTTTTAGAAGTAGGATTGCTGGATCATATGATCATTTATTTTTAATATTTTGAGGAGTCTCCATGCCATTTTCTATAGTGGCTGCACCATTTTGTATTCTGACCAACAGTGTAAAAGGGTTCCAGCTACACCTCACATTACCTTGGGGTTCTAGTGGATTCCGTTGCTAAGGTGGTGTCTGTGTGGAACAGGACATGAACCACCTTGCTGGCTCCTGTCCTCTGAGGGGTTAGAGCCCCCGAGCCTGGATACAGGGAGAGGTCCATGTATCTGAGGACTTATTCTAGGTATTTCCCTTTATTATCTGGCTGAGGTTTGCTTTACTACTGCCAATTATGTTTTCCAGATTAATTGGATCGTATAAAAATATATTTGTCTGCCAGCCTAAATATTATTATTTGTTCTTGAAACAAAAGCAACACAACCATATGTCTAAGTGCTTCTGAATTGGTTTCTTTTTAAATTGGCCCATCTTGAATAACATATGTGTGTATAATCTTCTTTAAGTGAGAAGTAGGAAGTACCACGTTATGGAGACTTCACATTTTGGCGTTTTCCAAATAGGAACAATTTATGTTGTCATGTTATATTCCTTTTGCTTTGGGAAATATATCTCCTTAGAAAACACATGCAGTCTGCTTATTTTATACTAGAAGCTCAATACATGTGTTTGAACGTGTCAGAGGTAGAAAAAAATCAATGATTATTATTCAAGTGTCTGTCAAAATTTCACAAACACATGTATACATATACAAACAAGAATCTGGTGTAAGAAAATGCTAAGGTATGCATTTGATATCAAGATATCTGATGAGGAATATGGCTTTGTAAAATCAAATATATGGAAATTTAATTTTTTTACATTTTAAAAAATTTATTTATTTTGAAAGACAGAGAGAGGAGAGGACTGGAAGGGGGGGTGGTGGGGGAAATCCCAGACAGGCTTCATGCTGTCAGCACCGAGCCTGATGCAGAGATCAAACTCACAAACCGTGAGATCATGACATCAGCCAAAATCAAGAGTTGGACGCTTAACCGACTAAGCCACCTAGGAGCCCCAGAAATATATTTTTTTATAAAAATTATAACTCAAACTTTCTTTCTTGGTATGCTTACCCTGAAAAGACTACAAATTCATCCCAATTAGCAATAATTTCTTTAATTTTCAAATTGGTTTTAAATTCTTTTAAAATGACACATTGGCTGTATAGTGGTAGTTGATTTACACGCACACTTGTACCCCCTGGCCACCCAGCATCATCTGAAGTATCCAGGATCTTATTTTAAAGGCCTAAAATGACAGCCACATGGATAAAAAAAGATGTGTGACATACATAGGCCTTGAAACTCATTTAAGGATACAAACTTTGCAATAATGTATGTTTATATAAGCATAAATTCTCTAAAGAGCTGGATAAAGAAACACATCAGACAGCAGTGCGGACTTCTAGAAAGCAGGTGTGGGATTGTGTGGTGAATCTTCTCTCTGCCTTGATTTGTTTGATTTTTCTCCAGGGAGACTGTATACAGACCTCACTTCCATCATTAAGAACGACAGGCACATGCGAATTAAAACCTGGCCTGAGACACAGCCGCGCGTGTCTTCACCGTTGCTTCCGCTGCAGGGGAAGCACGTGGCTATAATGCCTGTGGCTTCGGGAGAAGGGACGACCACGGGTGGACATTCATGTGACTCTCTGGGCCGCATCGAGCTCATTTGCCCCGTGACACTGGAATCCATCCATGCCCTCCCGCATGGAGGGGAGACTCCCTTTTTCAGATGTTCCTGACTTTGTGTTTGTGTTAGATATTCAGTAGTAATCTAAAAGTCAACAATTAGAAAAAGCCTATTTATCAGGCTAGTAGTGGGTGGGAAAAAAACTTGGGGTGATTTAAGATACAGCAGTGTGGGCTGTGGGGTGGGTTCTGGCTGTGGCTTCGCGTTGGGCTCAGCAGGTGGGGGCTGATGTCACCTGGGGTTAGGGGCAGGGTGCGACAGTGGAGCCATTATACTTAGTGCCCTCCCTGTACCCGTTCCAAATACTTGGGGTGTCTGGTGGCTCAGTTGGTTAAGCGTCCAACTTCGGCTCAGGTCATGATCTCACGGTTTGTAGGTTCGAGCGCCGCGTCGGGCTCTGTCCTGACAGTTTGGAGCCTGGAGCTGCTTCAGATTCTGTCTTGCTCTCTCTCTGCCCCTCCCCCACTCAGTCCCTGTCTTTCTGTCTCAAAAATAAATAAACCTGAAAAAAAATTAAATATTTGACGGAAGTTTAGAGGTCCTGCCTATTTAACCCTTGGATAACATTATATTTAAAGCACTGGTAAACATCCCAAGTGGCAGGATAATATTCAAAAAGGTTTTGCCAGTCTAGGGCAATGAGTTGAATGGAATTTATAGTTAGTATTTTATAGAAATACATATGGCATAATATTAAGTATTTTTAAATATTAAAATGTGATGGTAGAACAAAAATATTCACCGAACATCTTTTAGGATGGTTGGAGACTCTTAAACACATACACATCACACGAAGAATTGGAAAATTTGTGCATTACTTTGCCCGGATAAGAGAAGGCATTGATTCTAGGACAGCTGTCACATGCAGACCGCACTGCACAATATCAGTTCATTGTAGCTTGTATGGACCCATAGGGGTGGAACGAACGGTCTTTAGTCAGTGTGGATAAGCTTGTATGCCTCCCTCTCTGTTTGAAACTATTTTCCCCTTCCCCTCCCCCGTGGTCTTCTGTTAAGTTTCTCAAGTTCCACATGAGTGACAACATAGGATATCTGTCTGTCTCTGCCTGACTTATAAGAGATTCTTAAATACAGAGAACAAGCTGCGAGTTGAAGGGAAGGGCAGGGGAGAGGGGAGAATGGGTGATGGTCATTGAGGAGGGCCCTTGGTGGGATGAGCACCGGGGGTTGTATGTAAGCAATGAATCATGGGAATCTACCCCCAAAACCAACAACATACTGTACACGCTGTATGTTAGCTAACTGAACAATAGATTATATTAAAAAATAAATAAATAAAAATAAAGATGAGGTGTGACCCCTTCACGAACTTATCAGACATGAAAGTTTTTTATAGGTAGGATTTAAACACTGACTAAGTCCTTACTCTTACCATGCCTTTCAATTGCTAGGGACTCCCGCCTGGTCAGTCAATAATATAAACACATGGACCAGGAGATCATCGCATGGTGAATGGTCTTAAGCCTGGCATCCAGCCAGCACGCATGAGCACCGAGTCCAAGACGGCTTCCATGTTGGACCCTCTGTCATGAAGCACATGATACCCTTGGGCATGTAGAAAGGTGCCTTTGTCTATTTGTAAGAGTTTATGCTCAGATCTCTGGAAAAATAAATATTATTCACCAGGTTCCACTTTCTAAGAACTCAGGGTTCCAGACTTTCCAAAGTCAAACCGTATGCTTCAATGCTATTTCCTGACCCCTTAACTTTGAGGTACATCTAATTGAGGGGATGAAAACAGCCTTTAGGGTCCTGATGTAAATGACACAGCACATGGAAGCGAAAGCGCCAGTCAGATCTCAGAGAGCAGCTCTCCGTTCCGCGAGCAAGGAAAGTCTTAATGAGAGCCATCGCATCTCTGATGTGAAACAAAGAATCAGAATTCTAAGCATTTGGGATAAAACTACAAACAGTGTCAAAACACAACAAAACGTTGTCACAGCAAACCTATGGAGACAGTATTAAGATGTCAAAATTAAATGATGTCATTGTAAATTACAGCAGCAGTTTTAAAAAATGAAGCATGGAGGCCCCTATTTGTATGAGTGCACAGTGCCAGTCAGTGCAGACGAATTGTTCGTGCCAGATGTGTGGGAAGTATGATAAATGTCCTGACGCTCGGAGAGCGCACGTCCCCCACATAGTTAGGGCACTGTTAAAAGGGAGTCACAGAGCTGCTGTCAGTTTGGACAGTTTTCTCTCATCATGTGTCCTTATTTTTCTTATTCAGATATACGTCCTATACATACACGTGACTAAAAATTACACATACATTTCTCTTTCTATTCTTAAAGCCTCACATATAGCTTGGAACATAGTAGGAGATCACTAGTGGATTGTTGATAAAATGAGTAATTAATAAACAAGTATGATGAATTTTATGACTGTAGAGCTGACGAGAATGTGGTAATTAAATTTGTAATCTAGGGAAATACTTGGGTTGCCTGGGTGGCTCAGTCAGTTGAGCGTCCAACTCTTGATTTCTGCTCAGGTCATGATTTCAGGGTCGTGGGATCGAGCCCCATGTCAGGCTCTGTGCTCAGCGTGGAGCCTGCTTGGGATTCTCTTTCTCTCTCCCTCTACCCCTTCCCTCCTACTCCTGTGTGCATGTGCTCTCTCTAAAATTAAAAAAAAAAAAAAGAAAAAATTTGAAAAAGGAAGTGCTTGTTAAGTAAATGATTCAGTAAACCTAGTCCAAGTTTTAACCTTACTTTTTTGTCTTCATGTAAATGTCAACTGTCTTCTAACTTATCCTCATTAAAAATTGCTCAGTGCCTAAATGTGTTTTCCATAGAAAGACCACCTGCCTCATATTCTTTCAGAAACTGTAAATAAGATGATGTTTCCATCAGCCTTATAACAGAATTTCGTGAACTGGAAAATGTGTAAACACTAATGATCCTACTAGTTAGATGAATTCTTAATTCTACTAATGATACATTTGAAGAGAATAATTTTTTGGTATTGGAGAGTTTTATTTTTAATAATTTGTAGCTTTCAAAACTAAGTTACAAAAATACCTCATGCTCTAACATACCTGGCCTTTGTTGCAGTTTTGATTTCCAAATTCTATATATATATATACATACACACACACACACACACACACACATACATACAGCAATCATTGTATCTATAATGATTATACTTTCTTTACTAAATACACACATGTAATTATTATTAACATCCATGTGTTATAACATTTATTTTTGTATACATAGTAGCATCTGGCATTAGTAGGTCACTGGTTCAAACTGATGCACCAATATCAAGCTCTTATGAGGAACCTAAGCCCACGGTTTCCATTGGTTGTGTGTTGCTGGGGTTTAGGTCAGCGCGTGACGTCACGTGTCCGCAGCTACGGTACTACAGAGTACTGCCGAGGCACGCAGAGTAACGGAGCAATACTGAGCAGTTTCACTGCCCTGACGCCCCCTCAGCTCACGCAGGCATCCCCAGCTGCTGATGTTCAAGGCCAGCATTGAAATTAGATGTGACAAATTTTTCCAAGACCCTGAGTCAGGTTAGATTGTAGGTGAGGGAAGCAGGCCCCATCTCGTGACGGATGGAGTGACACGGAATTTGGGGCAAAATCTCGGTCCCTCACACTTTATCTCTTCCCACAAGCCCCCTGTCCCTGTTGTGTCTTCCAGCAGAGCGTCAGGGTCTGGCACCTTGTGCCTGGTAAGGTCTGAGTGTGGGCCAGGCCCCACAGTGGCTTCCGGGCAGGCCCCGGGGCCCAGAGACCTGTGAGGGAAGTGACCAGTCATCCGCCCCCACACTCTTGGCTCACACTGGGGATATGGGGATGGCAGCTACGGCGCTGGGGGAGCAAGAATCCTGACCGTCATTGCCCCGTGGTAGCTCCGGGTACAGGCGGTTTTGGAACCCAGATGAGCCCGTGCTACCCATTCACCTGCTCAGTGAGAGGGGGTCTCCCTTCACAGGAGTCTCCCGAGAACCCCAGAGGCAGGCTTTCTGCAGCTTCAGGTTCTGTTAACTGAGGTCCTCGCTCCTTCATTCCAAACATCTCTGTGTTCACTACGTGGCATTCTTAGCCTATAGAAGACGGGGGTAATCTTCTGTCCAAGACTGAAGGCTGACCACTTAAATTTTTGTAGTTACAGTTTAGAGGATAGAAGACTAGAGCTTATTTTTGGTAACATGTAAGTTTCATCATACATTTAAATAAATATGGAGTAATATGCATCAAACCATTTTTGAACAGAAGAATAATGCATTTATGTTATTTCCTTCTATGATATCTCTGTTCCCTTTTTTCCTCATGACGATGCACTATTTTCATGCTATAAAATGTTGAAAGACTAAATAAGAATGATTTCAAGATTAAAGCATTTGGTGATGCATATAAAATTTTACTGTAATGTTCAATATTATCTGCTCTCAAAATCTCTTACAAAGTGAATTCAGCAGACCCTGATAACTCACCACTGTTGGTGTTTACTCAGAAATAGGTATAGATTTTTTTAGAAAGATGTGAATATTCAATTTTTGCTATTTACCAGCATCTAGATTCTGTGGCGTGCACTTCAGAGTCAGAAGTGAGCAGCATGTACATGTAACAGGGCTGGTGATGTTAAAGGGCCTGCATTCTCTTTGTCAGGGATCATGCCATTTATCAAGGACAAAGACATAATCATATGTCAGTTTATCGGCCTGAAAAAAACCCCCACTAAACGGCACACATGTTGAAGCTGGATAAAGTAGATTATAGATATCGTTTAAGTACATTTTCACGTGAGTAATTTCACGAGAATCAAATACCCCATCAATCACAAAGGGAGCTTTGCTGATAAGGTATGGAGTGGGGTTACGTCTCGAGGGCTTCAAGGGGTCACATGGAGGAATGTCGGCCGTTATGTCCTGCTTTGTAGAAAGACATGATCGTTTAAAACACACACTTAAAATTACTGATTGATAAACCTGATCAGAGAAGAACACTGGCAGCCTGCTATTAAAAACACAAAACAAAAAAGCTGTGGAAACGAGCATCTGCGTCAGTAATTCTCTGTAACTCCATTTGCTTAATGCATTTTTGCTATTATTAAAACAACAGATTGTAGATAGATTTGCGCTCAGTGTCGTTACATAATATAGCACAGCACGCTGTGGGAATGATAGAAACCGTAGCCTCATAAGCCAAATCTTGGAAGACATAACCAAGGCCAGAAAAATAAGTAAAAAGAAAAAAAAGTCTGTCAGATACTTATCAAAGGGGAATTTTAGTGTCTGAAAAGCACAGCTGTTACCAAAGCTTATTGCTTTCCTAACGGATCAATATATTCTAATTTTGAGTAAATAAAAGTGCATTTTGTGCTTTGCCTAAAAATAGATTTGCTGAAGCTTTCTACTTTAGCTTTCTCTGCTTTAAATTAATAGCTTTTATTTTTTGGAGAAGTTTTAGGTCCATAGAAAATTGAACAGAAAGTGCAGACCGTTCCCTACACACAACGCAGCCGCCCCACCATCCACGCCCCACGTCAGAGTGGTATTTTGTTATAACTGACGACCCTGCACTGACACATCATTGTCACACAGGGTCACCCTCGGTGCTGGACACTCTGTGGGTCTGGACAAATGCATATTCACCTGTGTCCATTATTATTGTTTCAGCCAGAGTGTTTTCAATGCCCTGGAAACCCTCTGTGCCCACCTGTTCATCCAGTGCCCGGGACCCCTGGTCTGTTTACTGTCTCTATAGATCTGCCCCTTCCAGAAGGTCATAAAACTGGGGTCATACAGTGTGCAGTCTTTTCTTTCTCTTAGTTATAGGCATGCAGAGTTCTTCCGTATCCTTCCCCGGCTGGTGGCTCATTTCCTTTAGCGTGGATCACTGTGTTGTCTGCTGGCACCGCAGTTTCCGTGCCCACTCACCCACCGCAGCACACTTTCCGAAGGACACCTTGGTGGCTTCCAAGTTTTGAGTAAAGCTTCTGTAAACATCAATGGGGAGGTTTTCGTGTGGACATGTTTTCACCTCTGAGTAAATAGCAACGATCACGCTGCCTGATCACATGGTACGAGTGTGTGTAGTTTTATAAGAAACAACCAAACTGAGTTCTGAAGTGGCTGCACCGTTTTGATTTCCCACCAGCAGTGAGTGAGAGTTACAACTGCTCCGCAATTTTACCAGAATTTGGTGGTGTCGGTGTTTCTGATTTTTGCCATCCTGATACCCGTATGGTGGCATCTCCCGGTTTTAGTGTGGGTTTCTCTGATGGCATTCGATGTCACATAGGTTTTCACGTGTTTGTTTGTACATCTCCTTTGGCTGCTGGCTGGCTGGCTGGCTGTTAAGGTCTTTGACCCAGTTTTCACTCCAATTGTTTGTGTCCTTATCATTGTATTTTAGGAGCACTTGGTACATTTTGGCTAATGGTGTTCTATCAGCTGCGTCTTTTGGGGAGAATTTCTCAGCCTGTGCCTCGACCTCCCATTATCTTGGCACCGTCTTTCCCAGAGCAAAAGTTCTTAATTTTGGTGAAGTCCTGCATGTCAATTTCAAATATTCTTTTGTGGATCATGTTTTTGGTGTTGTGTTTAAAAAGCCACTGCATACCCAAAAAGTCACATAGATTTCTCTGCTTAGTTATCTTCTAGAATTTTTATAGGTTTGCACTATATACATTTAGGTCTAAGATGCATTTTGAGTTAATTTCGTTAGTTTGGTGCAAGGTCTGCATCTAGATTCGGTTTTTCACCTATAGATGTCCAATCGTTCCTGCATCCGCACTGATTGTTGAAAAGACTTTCTTTGCTCATTGGTCAAGGATCAGTTGACTTTGTATGTGAGGGCCTGTTTCTTGGCTTTACGTTGTGATCCACTGATCTATTTGTCTACCCTTTTGCTGATTCCACGCCGTCTTATTTAGCATAGCTTTACATAGGGTGTGAAGTCAGGTCATGCTCGTCCCCCAGCTTTCTATTCTTCTCCTTCCATATTGTGCTGGCTACGCTGGGTTTTTGACTTTCCATATAAACTGTAGAATCCACTTGTCAATATCCACAGAATAACATTCTGAGGTTTTAACTGGGATTTCATGGAATATATTGNCTCTCTCTAAAATTAAAAAAAAAAAAAAGAAAAAATTTGAAAAAGGAAGTGCTTGTTAAGTAAATGATTCAGTAAACCTAGTCCAAGTTTTAACCTTACTTTTTTGTCTTCATGTAAATGTCAACTGTCTTCTAACTTATCCTCATTAAAAATTGCTCAGTGCCTAAATGTGTTTTCCATAGAAAGACCACCTGCCTCATATTCTTTCAGAAACTGTAAATAAGATGATGTTTCCATCAGCCTTATAACAGAATTTCGTGAACTGGAAAATGTGTAAACACTAATGATCCTACTAGTTAGATGAATTCTTAATTCTACTAATGATACATTTGAAGAGAATAATTTTTTGGTTTTGGAGATTTTTATTTTTAATAATTTGTAGCTTTCAAAACTAAGTTACAAAAATACCTCATGCTCTAACATACCTGGCCTTTGTTGCAGTTTTGATTTCCAAATTCTATATATATATATACATACACATACACACACACACACACACACACACGCACGCACATATAGCAATCATTGTATCTATAATGATTATACTTTCTTTACTAAATACACACATGTAATTATTATTAACATCCATGTGTTATAACATTTATTTTTGTATACATAGTAGCATCTGGCATTAGTAGGTCATTGGTTCAAACTGATGCATCAATATCAAGCTCTTATGAGGAACCTAAGCCCACGGTTTCCATTGGTTGTGTGTTGCTGGGGTTTAGGTCAGCGCGTGACGTCACGTGTCCGCAGCTACGGTACTACAGAGTACTGCCGAGGCACGCAGAGTAACGGAGCAATACTGAGCAGTTTCACTGCCCTGACGCCCCCTCGGCTCACGCAGGCATCCCCAGCTGCTGATGTTCAAGGCCAGCATTGAAATTAGATGTGACAAATTTTTCCAAGACCCTGAGTCAGGTTAGATTGTAGGTGAGGGAAGCAGGCCCCATCTCGTGACGGATGGAGCGACACGGAATTTGGGGCAAAATCTCGGTCCCTCACACTTTATCTCTTCCCACAAGCCCCCTGTCCCTGTTGTGTCTTCCAGCAGAGCGTCAGGGTCTGGCACCTTGTGCCTGGTAAGGTCTGAGTGTGGGCCAGGCCCCACAGTGGCTTCCGGGCAGGCCCCGGGGCCCAGAGACCTGTGAGGGAAGTGACCAGTCATCCGCCCCCACACTCTTGGCTCACACTGGGGATATGGGGATGGCAGCTACGGCGCTGGGGGAGCAAGAATCCTGACCGTCATTGCCCCGTGGTAGCTCCGGGTACAGGCGGTTTTGGAACCCAGATGAGCCCGTGCTACCCATTCACCTGCTCAGTGAGAGGGGGTCTCCCTTCACAGGAGTCTCCCGAGAACCCCAGAGGCAGGCTTTCTGCAGCTTCAGGTTCTGTTAACTGAGGTCCTCGCTCCTTCATTCCAAACATCTCTGTGTTCACTACGTGGCATTCTTAGCCTATAGAAGACGGGGGTAATCTTCTGTCCAAGACTGAAGGCTGACCACTTAAATTTTTGTAGTTACAGTTTAGAGGATAGAAGACTAGAGCTTATTTTTGGTAACATGTAAGTTTCATCATACATTTAAATAAATATGGAGTAATATGCATCAAACCATTTTTGAACAGAAGAATAATGCATTTATGTTATTTCCTTCTATGATATCTCTGTTCCCTTTTTTCCTCATGACGATGCACTATTTTCATGCTATAAAATGTTGAAAGACTAAATAAGAATGATTTCAAGATTAAAGCATTTGGTGATGCATATAAAATTTTACTGTAATGTTCAATATTATCTGCTCTCAAAATCTCTTACAAAGTGAATTCAGCAGACCCTGATAACTCACCACTGTTGGTGTTTACTCAGAAATAGGTATAGATTTTTTTAGAAAGATGTGAATATTCAATTTTTGCTATTTACCAGCATCTAGATTCTGTGGCGTGCACTTCAGAGTCAGAAGTGAGCAGCATGTACATGTAACAGGGCTGGTGATGTTAAAGGGCCTGCATTCTCTTTGTCAGGGATCATGCCATTTATCAAGGACAAAGACATAATCATATGTCAGTTTATCGGCCTGAAAAAAACCCCCACTAAACGGCACACATGTTGAAGCTGGATAAAGTAGATTATAGATATCGTTTAAGTACATTTTCACGTGAGTAATTTCACGAGAATCAAATACCCCATCAATCACAAAGGGAGCTTTGCTGATAAGGTATGGAGTGGGGTTACGTCTCGAGGGCTTCAAGGGGTCACATGGAGGAATGTCGGCCGTTATGTCCTGCTTTGTAGAAAGACATGATCGTTTAAAACACACACTTAAAATTACTGATTGATAAACCTGATCAGAGAAGAACACTGGCAGCCTGCTATTAAAAACACAAAACAAAAAAGCTGTGGAAACGAGCATCTGCGTCAGTAATTCTCTGTAACTCCATTTGCTTAATGCATTTTTGCTATTATTAAAACAACAGATTGTAGATAGATTTGCGCTCAGTGTCGTTACATAATATAGCACAGCACGCTGTGGGAATGATAGAAACCGTAGCCTCATAAGCCAAATCTTGGAAGACATAACCAAGGCCAGAAAAATAAGTAAAAAGAAAAAAAAGTCTGTCAGATACTTATCAAAGGGGAATTTTAGTGTCTGAAAAGCACAGCTGTTACCAAAGCTTATTGCTTTCCTAACGGATCAATATATTCTAATTTTGAGTAAATAAAAGTGCATTTTGTGCTTTGCCTAAAAATAGATTTGCTGAAGCTTTCTACTTTAGCTTTCTCTGCTTTAAATTAATAGCTTTTATTTTTTGGAGAAGTTTTAGGTCCATAGAAAATTGAACAGAAAGTGCAGACCGTTCCCTACACACAACGCAGCCGCCCCACCATCCACGCCCCACGTCAGAGTGGTATTTTGTTATAACTGACGACCCTGCACTGACACATCATTGTCACACAGGGTCACCCTCGGTGCTGGACACTCTGTGGGTCTGGACAAATGCATATTCACCTGTGTCCATTATTATTGTTTCAGCCAGAGTGTTTTCAATGCCCTGGAAACCCTCTGTGCCCACCTGTTCATCCAGTGCCCGGGACCCCTGGTCTGTTTACTGTCTCTATAGATCTGCCCCTTCCAGAAGGTCATAAAACTGGGGTCATACAGTGTGCAGTCTTTTCTTTCTCTTAGTTATAGGCATGCAGAGTTCTTCCGTATCCTTCCCCGGCTGGTGGCTCATTTCCTTTAGCGTGGATCACTGTGTTGTCTGCTGGCACCGCAGTTTCCGTGCCCACTCACCCACCGCAGCACACTTTCCGAAGGACACCTTGGTGGCTTCCAAGTTTTGAGTAAAGCTTCTGTAAACATCAATGGGGAGGTTTTCGTGTGGACATGTTTTCACCTCTGAGTAAATAGCAACGATCACGCTGCCTGATCACATGGTACGAGTGTGTGTAGTTTTATAAGAAACAACCAAACTGAGTTCTGAAGTGGCTGCACCGTTTTGATTTCCCACCAGCAGTGAGTGAGAGTTACAACTGCTCCGCAATTTTACCAGAATTTGGTGGTGTCGGTGTTTCTGATTTTTGCCATCCTGATACCCGTATGGTGGCATCTCCCGGTTTTAGTGTGGGTTTCTCTGATGGCATTCGATGTCACATAGGTTTTCACGTGTTTGTTTGTACATCTCCTTTGGCTGCTGGCTGGCTGGCTGGCTGTTAAGGTCTTTGACCCAGTTTTCACTCCAATTGTTTGTGTCCTTATCATTGTATTTTAGGAGCACTTGGTACATTTTGGCTAATGGTGTTCTATCAGCTGCGTCTTTTGGGGAGAATTTCTCAGCCTGTGCCTCGACCTCCCATTATCTTGGCACCGTCTTTCCCAGAGCAAAAGTTCTTAATTTTGGTGAAGTCCTGCATGTCAATTTCAAATATTCTTTTGTGGATCATGTTTTTGGTGTTGTGTTTAAAAAGCCACTGCATACCCAAAAAGTCACATAGATTTCTCTGCTTACTTATCTTCTAGAATTTTTATAGGTTTGCACTATATACATTTAGGTCTAAGATGCATTTTGAGTTAATTTCGTTAGTTTGGTGCAAGGTCTGCATCTAGATTCGGTTTTTCACCTATAGATGTCCAATCGTTCCTGCATCCGCACTGATTGTTGAAAAGACTTTCTTTGCTCATTGGTCAAGGATCAGTTGACTTTGTATGTGAGGGCCTGTTTCTTGGCTTTACGTTGTGATCCACTGATCTATTTGTCTACCCTTTTGCTGATTCCACGCCGTCTTATTTAGCATAGCTTTACATAGGGTGTGAAGTCAGGTCATGCTCGTCCCCCAGCTTTCTATTCTTCTCCTTCCATATTGTGCTGGCTACGCTGGGTTTTTGACTTTCCATATAAACTGTAGAATCCACTTGTCAATATCCACAGAATAACATTCTGAGGTTTTAACTGGGATTTCATGGAATATATTGATTAACAGGTATTGGGTTTGAGCCAATGCACTGTGAGTGTAGAGCCCACTTGGAATTCTCTCTCTCTTCCTCTCTCTCTGCCACCCCCATTCATGCTCTCTCTTTCTCAAAAATAAACAAACTTAAAAAAATTTTTTAAATTTCTCTCTTTTAATAGCATATCAATTACGTCTTTCTTTTTACCTTTTATTACCAGTTGCACTAGAGTTTACATAATACGTTTACAACTAATCCGAGCCTACTTTCATATAACATGACATTGCTTCATGAGCAATTTGTACTTTAAACAAACTATTCCTAATTCCTCGCTTTCATTCCTTTTATCATTGCTTTCATTTTCCTTTTCCATAAGAGGTAGTCATCAAGTACACTGTTGCCATTATTATTTTAACACACTGTTATCTGTTAAACCAAATATGAATAAGAAAAAGAAAAGATTTTGTTTTACCTTCATTTACTTCTTTACTAATCCTCATCTTTTATTTATATGGGTAGGATTTTCTAGCCTGTATCATTTTCTTCTTTTTGAATACATTCTTTTTAACATTTCCTGCAAGGCAGGTCTAGTAGCAGCAAATTCCCTCAGTTTTTGTTTGTCTGAGAAAGTCTTTATTTTTCATGAACTTTTGAAGGAAAATTGCACTGGATACAAAATTCTAGGTTGATGTTTTTGTCTTGCTTTTCTTTCACATCTTTAAATCTTTCACTTTACTGTCTTCTTACTTGCATAGTTTCTGAAAAGAAATTCATTGTAATTGTTTTATTTACTCCCCTGTGACTAAGGTGTGTTTTTCTGCACATCTTCTTTCATGATTTTTTCATTGTCTTTGAATTTCAGCACTTTTAATATGATTTACCAAGGTGTAGGTTTCTGGCATTTCTCTGTAGCGGTGTCTGTGAGCTTACTGGATCTCTGTTTGATTTCTGGCATTAATCTTGGAAGATTCTTACATATTATCACTTTAAATATTTTTCATATTCCTTCCTCACTTAATTCTTCTGGTTCCATCACACATATACTGCACCTTTATAATTGTCTCGCAGTTCCTGGGTGTTTTGCTACAGTTTCTCCAGTCTTTATTTTTTCCTTTGCTTTTCAGTTTAAGACGATCATATTGACATGTCCTCCAGTTTACTAATTCTTTCTCCACCTGTATGAAGTACAGTGAGTCCATTAAAGGCACTCTTCATTTCTGTTTCAGTATGTTTTATTTCTAGCATGTCTTTCCAGTTCTTTATAAAAATGTCCATCCCTATGCTTACAGTACACATCTGTTCTTGAATGTTGTCTTTCTCCCCCATAGAATCCTTAGAATTTTAATGTAGCTGCTTTACATCCCTTGTCTGATAAGTCCAACGTCTCAGGCATATCTGAGTCTGGTTCTGATCCTTGCTCTGTCTCTTCAAACCATGCTCATTCTTTTTTGTTTTTGTTTTTGTTTTCCTTTTTTGGCTTCTAGCATGCCTTGTAATTTGCTGTTGGAATGCTGGGCATGATGTACTCGGTAAAACTTTAGGGCGTGCTGTGGCCATGACGGATAGGCCTTTGATGATGTGGGGAAATGGGAAAAGGTCTCTAGTCTATGATTAGGTCTCAGTCTTTTGGTGTCTGTGCCCCTGGGCTTTGACCTTTATAAATATTTTAAGTCCCTCCCCGTCAGGAGTGACAGCAGGGCTGGCAGAGTGGGTGGAGGTGGGTGTTTCCCTTTGCCCCTTTTGTTAGGCTCTGGCAAATCCAGCTCTGGTAAAATAGTTTCTGCTGAGGACAGAGCTTGTTGAGAAAAACAGGCATATTTCTAAATGGTTACTTTTCCCCTCTCCCTGCCAGAAACACCAGATTTTCCTTCTTTCTCCACCTTCAGCATTTGCTTGGGCTCCTGAAGGAAAAACCCCACAAGATTGCGGGGTCCCCACGTGACGAGTCCCCCTGGAGAGCTTACCCCTCAGAGTTGTCCGCGTGGGGCCTCCAGCGGTTCTCCAGTCACTGTCCAGCTCTTCCTGGGCTGACGCGGCTTCTTCTAGAGGCCTCTGCTCGGCCAGGTTGCGATTCTCCGCACCTGCCTGCTCATCTCTCCAGTTTGGGGTGGGGGTGGGGTGGGGGGTGGCAGCTTCTTGCTTTGTGATCTCCCTTCTGCCACAGCTCTCTGAAGAGTTGCTGACGTTCAGTGTACGCAGCTTTCTACTTGCCATGAGGACAGAGTGATGACTCTCAAGGTCCTCACATGGTGGGCTGGAAACTAGATGTCTCCTAGTTTTCTCTTGTAAGAATGGAAATCAAATTTCTAAAATATTAGGAAGTATGACAGACCTGTTAGGTTAGCATATGGGATACAAGCTGAGCTTCGAACAGTGCATTCTGAAGGAGCTGAGGAGATATGACTCCCTATATCGTGTTCCCTGAGATCTTCACTAAGTCATTCTGAATGTCTGTGTCTCAGTCATTTCCAAACACATCTGTGCTAGGCTTTTATTTCTGAGAAACTATTTCAGATCAAGTAGCAAAAAGAGTGAGCCATAATCATGGTTGTGATAGGATAATAACAAGAAGAAATGAAAGAATAAAACTTTTGAATGAAAATGCTTATGATTTCCCAAATAAACCACTATTCATAACAGCTAGTGGTGTCTCTTGCAAAAGCAACAGTATAATGGCTTTGGTTATAAGTAAACAATGCTTGACTAACAGGGGCTGAATCCATAAGGTCATTTTTTGTTTACTTAACAAGATGTTTGCAGATAAACCTTTTCTCTCTGAAGTTTGATGCACTCACATTCATTATTCTTTCACACGTAACCCCCTGTGGATCCAGTGGCTGTCCTGAGCAACTCCCTCCCAAACTTTGACTCAGATCCAGACCATTTCTGTGTTGTGATGTTGTTTCAGAAATCTCAGCAGATAATTTCAGGATGTGCTGTTACCATAGAAAGAGAGGTGGAGGCTTTTATGTTTCATCCTGGTACCTTTATTGTGGTAATAACACACCTGCTATTAAAGATTGACTAAAGATTGGCTCAGAGGGGACCTGGGTGGCTCAGTTGGTTAACTGTCCAACTTCAGCTCAGGTCATGATCTCACAGTTTGTGGGTTTGAGCCCCGCGTTGGACTCTGCTGATACCTAGCTCAGAGCCTGGAGCCTGTCTTCAGATTCTGTGTCTCCCTCTCTCTCTGACTCTCTCCTGCTCATGCAGTCTCTCTCAAAAATAAATAAAAGATTTAAAAAATTTATTAAAAAAATAAAGATTGGCTCAGAAACATTACACTGCTTCACTGCCCAGAGATGGGGATGTTTGGGAAACACAGCAACATTTGGTGAGCATCAATATTTCTGGCACACATGAGTGCCACAGTGTTAGTAAATAATAAGGGGGTAGGAGAGACTACAGTGTTAGACACATGCCTTATGATTTATTTCCTTTGGGCTAAGATAGACACAAAACCAAGGATTAACGAGGAAGCATTTGGGACTGTCTATACAGTTTGCTTTACCTTTGACACAACAGTAAGGGCAATGATGATGATCATAATGGTGATGATAGAGATGGTGATGATAGTGGTGATGATGATGATGGTGATGATGGTGATGGTGATGAGATATGATGATGATGGTGATGATGATAATCATAGCGTGTGGGTTTGTGCATTATTCAAATTATCCATAGTGGAGAACTGCAGACAAATGTAGAGACTCTAAAGAAGAAGTGTGCACTATAAAGGACCCAGCAGGAGATATGGAAGAATAATTTTGATAATTTCCATTTTGCTTCATGTTATGGTTTGGTAGGTAGGAGGCTGGGCCACTGTAGTCGATATACTGGGAAAATAATTCAGTTTAGGGTAAAATTGTCTCCCGTACTTTACAATTACCTTGATTATTATTTTCAGGATGCTGTCCCATAGTCTTATATTCAGAAAAATAATCCCAAGGACAATAAAGGATTTTATAAACATCAGAACAACATCATGAATCTTCATATTTCCTAAAAAAATAGGGCTTAATGAGGAAGAAGTAGAGGAAAGAGAAAGAAGTGAAGCTGTGAGCTTAGGCACATTGTGGATAAGAGTGTATGGATTTGGGCATTGGCTTTCTTTGGGTTGTGACTTGCGTCTTCAGAGGCTAAAGCACCTTTATCATTAACATGCTGCATGTTCTTCATGCCTGACTTCTACATTATTGCTGCAGCTATTACCGTGCATGCATTATTTATGTGGTTGGCTATCATGAAGAAAGGCAAGCAATTTACTTGTCAAAACACATTAGAATGCATGACTTTAAATCAGAGTTGCATGGGTTGGTAAAAAGCTATAATAAATGCACTTGGGCTAATATGTTAGTGTCATGCGGTTTGAGAAGGCCATGCATTGAATGAGAAACCAATAACCATCACCAGGACTCTTTGAATAGCATAGCACTTGTTTACGCTGTGCTTTTAATTGCATAAAAAGTAAACTCTATGATTGCCATTTTTCTTTCCATAGATGTTTTAACATTAGAATAGCAAGTGAGTAAAAATAAATTCTTAATGATAGAAGTCTGGAATTAATTGTATTACTTATTTATTTTCCAAACAGTATTTGAAATGCTTAAATAATAAAATCATGTCATATACATGTGCTTCCCTGCCTTTTTCTAGTCACTTAAGCATTTCCATTGTTACTTGATATTCTCATTATGATGCAGAAGTCTCATTTTCTACCATAGCAGATGTTTAAGTAAATGTTAGCTACCTTACTAGTTATCTGTTAGGTGCTGGTAAGGCCAACCTCATACTTTCATGACCTCTGTAAGATATCTGTCATGTCCAAGACAGCTGGAAGAAGTCCCTTTAGAGGAGTGGTCATATAAATAATATATTTAATAATACAATAGATTAGTATAGTATATTATCTAATATACTACCTATATATAATACATTATATATTACATACCTATTATCTAATATACAGTTATATTATCTATATCTAATATATGCTATATATCCATTATCTGATATATTATCTATTATATTAATAATACAATAGATTAAAAATATATTTTTCTTAAAAATTGCTCGATTATAAGTGAGCTGTGGGAGCAGCAGAGATCCTGTGAGGTCAGAATTATTGGGGTGCCACCTTGTGCAGGGAGAATAATCAAGTCTATGCATAGAGTAATCTCCTCCTGTCTGTTCTTTACCCAATATTGTTCATTGTGTCAAGAATCGGAGCCCAGTGAATTTGACTCCATTGCTACATGCCATTGAAGACAGAGGTTGAACCCAAAGGGGACAAGCCATCGTCTCAAATTAGTATCATAGCAGAGGACTTTACCTACACTTATCTATGCTCATGTGGTGTAAATAGATGATTCAAGATTCACAGTGTGGAAAATCATCAGACTTTCTCATATCAGAAAAGGTGAGTAAATGAAATCCAGAGGAGTTGAATCACCCAGCTTGAGGTCTCAAGATATCAGGGTCCATGCAAGTTACAAGTACCATCTGACTGGTGCTCTAATTTCAAAAGAAACCGTGCAATCGCTAAAGGCAAAGAGGAAACAATACCATTGGGACATCACTCTAGGATCTTTAGACATTTTTCTTCCAGGTTGCTATGGCCTATGAACCTGGAGGGCAAAGACTAACCCAGAGGATTGTGTCTCCTCTGGACCTGGAGTGGAGCCAGCAGTGGCTCTGAACCTCTAGACAACAGAACTTGGCATTGATTTGAGAAGCCAGACTGCCTTCTGAAAACCTGAGATGACTGGGATACTCCTGTTTCCATGGATCACCCAAAACAAAAGAGGAGATGTTACACCCACAACAGAGAGAAGCCTAAGCTACAAAAAGGCATGAAGATTAACTGTATTCATTTTTATATCCTCAGCCCCTTATATGGGAAAAATAAACAAATAGAAGCTCAGTAATGTCTTATAACAGACTTCAATAATATAGAGAATTTAACAAAGGGCATTTTTAGGAAGACTCTTTATGGCCCTTTTTGAGTGTTGGAAGAGAGCCTGAAGGGTAGGATATTAAAGAGAAGCAAGAACAAACATTACAGAATATTCGCTGGGTTCATGGCCAAATCAGACAGCAAGAATTAAAGTTGCCTAAAGATGGATAACATGACTGTCTCCCAGAAATGGATACCATGCATTCTCTCTTTTGAGAAAGAGGGTGAGAACATTTAAATTACATGCTAATTAATTTCTTGTTAAAGAACCAGGAAGTGGCTATTAGTGTATGAAGAGATACTGACTAATAAAGTTGATGGTCATGGATCCATCATTTTTTATATGCCGCCCTTTCTTAATGCTTATTTACTTATTTATTTATTTTGAGAGAGAGTGTGAGCAGGGGGAGGGGCAGAGAGAGACAGCGACAGAAGATCTGAAGCTGGCTTTGAGCTGACAGCAAGCCAGCCTGATGGCAGGGCTCAAACTCATGAATGGTGAGATCATGACCTGAGCTGAAGTCAGACACTCAACCATCAGCCAGCCAGGTGCCCCTCTATGCCCCTTTTTGTACTGAGGAAGTGGGACCATGCAAGATTTACTTCAAAATTACACTCTCTTTGGATTTCAAAGAGACAAAGAAAGAAACAAGGAAAGGAGGAAAGAAAAAGATGAATGTGCAGGACCAGATGGCTTTCCTGGGAAATTTTACCAAACTTTTAAAGGAAAAGTAATAATCTTTCTCAGACACTGCCAAAAAACTGAAGAGGAGTGAACACTTCTACCCTCATTTTATGAGGCCAGTGTTACCCTGATACTAAGCCACACAGGACACTTTAAGAAAAGAAAACTATCGGCCAATATCCTTGATGAATACAGATGTAAAAATCCTCGAAAAAATATTATCAAAATGAACTCAACAATACATTATAAGGATCATACACCATGAATAATTGGGAATTTATTCTGGGAATGTAAGGATGGTTCAACATCTGCAAATCAAACATGATACACCACATTAATATAGTAAAGGATAAAAATCACATGATCATCTCAATAGATGCAGAAAAGGGATTTTATAAAATTCAACATCTTTTTATTATAAAAATCCTCAACAAAGTAGGAATGTACCTCATCATGATAAGGGCCATGCATGACAAGCCCATAGCCAGTATTGTATGTAATGGTGAAAAGCCAAAATCTCTTCTAAGATCGGGAATGAGAAAAATATGCCTATGCTTGCTACTTTTACTCAAAATAGTACCAGAAGTCCTAGCCAGAGCGGTTAGCCTAGAGAAAAGAATAAAAGACATCCAGATCAGAAATGAAGAGGTAAAATTGTTTCTATCTGCAGATGAGATGATATTATATAGAGAAAGCTGTTAGAACTAATAAATCCAGTAATACTGCAGGATACAAAATCAGTATACGAAAGTCACTTATGTTTCTATGCACCAATAACAAACTATCTGAAAGAGAAATTAAGGGAAAAAATACCATTTGCGATAGCATCAAAAATAATAAAATACTTAGGAATAAACTTAACCAAGGAGGTAAAAGACCTATACACTGCAAACTATAAGACACCGATGAAAGAAATTGAAGAAGACACAAATAAATGAAAAGATATACCATGCTCATGGATTGGGAGAATTAATATTGTTAAAATGTCCATATTACCCAAAGCCATCTAAGAATCAGTGCAATCCCTATCAAAATTTGAACACAGAAATAGGACAGTCAATCCTGAAGTTTGTATGGAACAACAAGAGACCCTAAATAGCCAAAACAATATTGAGAAAGAAAAACAAAGCTGAAGGCATCACACTTCCTGATTTCAAACTGTATACAAAGCTGTAATAATTAAAAAAAATGTTTATATTGGCATTAAGACAGACATATAGATCAATGAAACTGGGTAGACAGTTCAGAAACAAACCCACACATATACGGTCAATTAATTTATGACAACGGAGCCAAGGATGTGCAGTGAGGGAAGGATAGCCTCTTCAATAAATGGTCTTGAAACCACATGCAAAAGAAGGGAACTAGACTGTTGTCTTACCCTATATGCAAACATTTATCCAAAATGCACTGAAGACTTGAATGTAAGATCTGAAACCATAAACCCTCTAGATGAAGGCATGAGGGGTAAGCTCCTTAACACTACTTTTGGCAATGATTTTTAAAATGTGACACCAAAAGCAGAGGCATCAAAAGCAAAAACAAACAAGTGGGACTGTATCAAACTGAAAGCTTCTGCTCAGCCAAGGAAGCCATGCACAGCAATGAAGAGGCAGCCCATGGGAGGGGAGAGAATGCTTGCAACCCACCTACCCAATAAAGGGTTAATAATACAAAATGTACAAGGAGCTCTTACAATTCAATAAAAAACAAACAAATAATTCAATTAAAAAATGTGCCAACAACCCAAATAAACTTCCCTAAAGAAGAATTACAAATGGGCAGCTGGTACCTAAAATGATTGTCTAATCAGGAAAATGAAAATCAAAATCGCAGCAAGATAGCCCCTCACACCTGTTAAGATGTCTGTTACCAAAACAATAAGAGATACACCGAGTGTTATGGAGAGCAGGGAGAAAAGGGAACCTCGTGCGCTGTTGGAAGGAACGCAAATTGGTAAAAACACTATGGAAAACAGTATGGAGGTTTCTCAAGTATCAAAAATAAAGCCACCATATGATTCCACAATGCTGCTTTTGGGTATATATCCGAAAGAAACAACCATTATCTTGAAGAGATGCCTGTACTCCAGGTTCATTGCAGTTATTCACAATAGCCAAGGTCTGGAGACAACTGAAGTGTCCACTGATGATGAGTAGACAGAGAAGGAGTGGCTCATGTGTACACAGCAGTGTCGCCCAGTCATAAACAGGCAGAAGATTCTGCTATCTGCGACAACACGAATGGCCTTGAGGGCATTGTGCCAAGTGACATAAATCATACAATACAGCCAAATACTGCATGGTGACACATATGTGGAGTCTAAAAAAGAAAAAGTCAAATGATAGAAACAGTGGAAAAGAGGTTGTCAGGGGCTCGGGGTTGGAAAAGGAGGCGGCGGTTGGTCAAAGGGTAGAAACTTTCCGTTAAAAGTTGAGTGAGGTCTAAGTATCTTATGTAAAACACAGTGACTGTCGTTGATAACACTGTGCTGTGTACTCAAAATTTGCTAAGAGAGTAAAACTTCAATGTTCTCACCAAAAGAGAGGGCGAACAGGTGTGATCATGGATGTGTTCACTAACTCCATGGGGGTCCTTGCACAATGTGAATGTGTATCAAACTACCACATGTACACTTTAAACACCTTATGTTTTTAATGATCAGCAATACCTCAATGAAGCTGAAAAAAAGCACATACAACATTATTAATGCCTATTATAGTCTAGAACATAAGATATTAGGGAACAACCCATACAGTTGTCCTCTAGGTTCTATGAGGTGAGATTACTGCTGTGTTTGCACTGTGTTTCTTTTCTTTTCTTAAGTTTCTTTATTTTGAGAGAGAGAGAGAGAGAGAGAACACATGGACATGAGTGGGGGAGGGGCAGAGAGAGAGGGAGAGAGAATTCCAAGCAGGCTCTGTTCTGACACACAGCAGAGCCCGACTTGGGGCTCAAACCCACAAAGTGTGAGATCATGACCTAAGCTAAAATCAAGAGTCAGACGCTCAACCAACTGAACCACCCAGGCGCCCCTACACTGTGTTCCTTTTAAAAAGTTTTGAAAACTGAGCTTCTTAACACAAATAGGTTTTGTAGGTTGTAAGATATTTGAAAAATACAAAACAGGGAAAAGAAAAATACATATCTGCAGACTCCTTATAAAATAGAGGTTGATAACCTAGATTGTGTGACACTGACTTGATACCTGGGAATAAAAATAGTAGGTTCTGAAATGAAAAAATTCGATGGAATAGAACATCCTTTACCATTTTCATTTTTAATATTTCATATTAATAAGCAGTATATTTTTGTGTGTGCTCTACCTTGTAATAATTTTGGTAATAATTTTTGTTACAGGCAAGGGACATAGGCAATTGCAAATTCACTAATGCATATTCCTGTAAAAAGTCTTATTTCACACAAATTCTAACTTGGCCAAACGTTAGGGCATTTATTTTGAGCGTACAGATATGTTACTCTAAATAAAAAAAACATATGCCGATGGTGAGTTTTAGCTCTCACGTTAGAGTTTTGACTGCATTGGCTGTGCAACAAGCATTCGCAAGTCAAAATAAAATAAAACACTGTAAGCATTGTGTTTATAGATTTCAGAGTTCATACTGCATAAGGAAAGGGAAATTAGAGCTTGAAATTAGCATATGATGTAAGGCTTCATTTGTTTTACTTAAATTTGCCTGTATGCCCGTGATATTAACCCATTTTTTTCAAAAAAATCACAAATAGCTGGTTCCTGCAAATGTGGGGTTAATATGCACAGTGGACACGTATATATCCAAGGTTCTGCACATAAATCTTTCTTTACCTGTGTTAGCGCATATGTTACATACTTCGTGAGTTTCTGGGATGCGCGCAGAACCCAGTGGTCATCGCTGAGTGGAGAGAGGAGGGACATGCCCTGAGCATCTACAGTGTGGATGCCCACAGTGTGGACGTTTCCTTGAGGCTCCCTCAGTTCCATCTTCTTATTTGATCTCTGTCCAGCCCCATCAGCGTTCTTTACTCTGCCGCCTGCCTCATTCTTGTTAAATTGATGCCACTAACAGTTTATAGCACTTTACAGCGGGGACGGATTGCTTTGGATCCTAAGTGGAGCGCCAGAGTGTTTATTCAAGTGGAATTCCGGGGTGGGCTGAACCCTCCCCAACTTGAGGGAGGAAGGGCACTACCGGAAAACGTTACCCAAGTCACAACGTGCGCCTTCCCTGCCACACGTGCTGGCAAGTGATGAAGGTGCGTGCCTGCCTCTGTCCCCCGGAATGGTTAAGATAGGAGGGTGGGGCGGGGGGGTGGATGTTACCTACCGTGGCCGTGAAATTAAACTACTTACGAGGAGGTTTTGCTGGGGATCCCAACAGAGGCACTGCCCAGGGAGCGGAGACCTGAGGGCCTCAGATGGACGGAAATGGGCCGTGTGAGGGAGGCGTGTGCAGAGGGGGCGGGAGAACCCGGGTGCTGGGCAGCTGGACGGCAGGGGTGCCGGGGGCACACGGCACGTAAGGAAGCCGTGGAGATCAGCGATGTCTGCTCTGGACGTGGATGGAGTAGTGAGCCTTTGCTCACCGATCTGTGAGACACAGAAGAATTCCAAGCACGCAGGTCTCACGGGCTCCCTCCCAGAGACAAGACGACGACAAGGCCTCTGGGACAAGTCCGGGCCGTGAGACAGTGCGGAGGCGGCGGCATGGCTTCCTGGAGCCCCGGCGAGGCGCCCCTGGGCTCTGGGTCACCTGCGGGGGGAAGAGGAAGATGAAGGCTCCTGCGGGGATCTGGGGTCCGCCCGGCTGAGTGGGAGGCAGGAAGGAAGGCGGGCGGATGACCACTGGGTGGGTGCTGGTTTCCACCTGTTGGACCCGGAAAGTGAGCCTGTGTGACAGGTGGCGCTGGGTGAGGGGCGAGGCTCCAGGGCGCAGGCCTGCGGACCAGCACAGGCTGTGCTCATGCAGGAGCCCTGGGGCGGGGCGCCTGCCGTCCCCAGGAGGGGACGCTGATGGGGCAGGGGTCACAGGCTCTCCCGAGGCACAGGGTAACCCGGACATGCTGGCCGTGTTGTGGTGTGGATTGTCGTGGTCATTCCCTCGTGCACGCATACCCCTGGCATCCAACAGTAGCACAACCGAACAGCGTGATTGTGAGCTGCCGATTACATCTCACTCCCCTCCCCCCCGATAAACCCCAGATCGTGCATAAATGGGCACCTCTTGGTTCAGTTTCCACTTACGAGACTTAAAAACCATTCCAAGGAGGCCCAAGGCTGGAGCGAAGCTTGGGAGACCTCTTCTAATTCCCATTATGAACCACAGCATGACGCGCTGGAGGTGGTTTTCATCCCACATTTGCAGACGGAGAAAGATAGCATTTTCATTTTAAAAAACCCAAAAGATTCTAGGTGTCATGAGGGTGGAGGTCAGCCTGGGACCCAGCCGCGCAGACTTGGCTGCCAAAAACCACCGCGGCAGGTACTCGTGCTGGATGACCCCCCCCCATCCCCATCCCCTGCAGAAGATGTTTAAGCGTCGCTGTTCTGGTATTTACTTATTATAGACAGTCACAAACACCATGAAGTCATCTCTCTCTGACTCCCCCACGGTGGGAAGTATCCCTGGCAGCCTGGTGAAAAGCAGCCTCCCGCACGTGACCCTCAACTTGTGCTCCGCGAAATAACCAGGCGTCTGAGCGAAGCCCGAGCAGACGTGCCCTAAGGGCCCAGCCGCCCCGAATGAACACTGCGGGACACGGGAGGGTGGCCCGGGCCTGCGAGGAGGCGATTTCCCTATCTGTCGCTTTGCAGGGTTGAGTTATCCAAATCCCTTAACCCAAAGTTATGCTGAAACTCTCTTGACGTCACAGAATCACACGTTCCTTAGAACCTCTGCCTGCTGACTCACTTCAGAGCGTGCCGCCTGGGTGCCTGGGTGGCTCAGCAGCTTGGCCCTCCGCCCCTTGGTTTCCGGCCACACCAGCACCTCACGGCCTGTGGGCCGGAGCCCCACATCCTTTCATTAGGATCCCTAATGAAAGCGTTCTCGTACGTTTCTTTGTAGGTCTTGTGAACTCTGGGACGGGGACTGGGGGCCCACAGTGACTGTTCTGGGCAGGGGTCCGGACCTCTCCTGCCTGCCGGCCTGTGCCCGGTGCCCCCGGCTCTGTGGTCTGAGCAGCTGGCATCCCAGAAATCATCTACGATCCAGTCCTGCTTTAAATCAGGTTTCTCTTCTTTGCACTCAGCAGCCGCTCCCCACCTAGAAATCAGATAAATATTAATCAACACTTCCTTCTCTTTTTATGCTTTGATTTTGCCTCTTATCTCCTTAACCCATCCAGAATTAGATTATGAATAGTGGGAGTACATATTTTTCCATAAAACCAATATTCTAGCCACATTTATTAAATAATTCAAGCCCAGTGCTGTTTTCTGCTGCCTCATTTTACAATATAAAATGGAGCTCATATTTAAAGTAAGCTTTATATGTAAAATGAGACATTTTAAAACAATAATGAAGAGATTGCCTCTGTAAAATACTTTTGCTACTCAACTTCTCTCTGCTTAGTTTAGTAACTGTAGCATTTCTGGATTTTAAAAATTTTATTATTTTTTCTTATTTTTTATGTTGTTTTTCTGTTGGTTAAGGTAAGGTCTTCTTTTTCAAATGTACATAATTTGGGAGAAATGCGCTTCAGAATACTTGGTCTTTCTGACTTGAAATATTGCGTGATACTTAACGTGAGTATGATTTGGTAGTTTTCTGTGAGGCCTAGATTCTGTCATTTTGTTACATGCTTCCTCCACATAGCTTATCACTGAGCCCATTCCCAGCTAACGTGATCTTTCACATTTTTTGAAAATGAGTCATCTTACATGTCTTATTTTAGTTGAGCATTACCACTGGGTTAAAAGCTATTGAATTCCCTTTTCCTAAATGCTTCTAGAATCCCGAGCAGTGTTTTAAAGTAACACTAAGTACAGGACTGAGTTAATGCAATTAACCAGCCGCGACAGAAGGAGAGAAGGAGGTGACCTCTGCCTGGCCAGGCTTTGTATGCGCCCTTGACGTGAGCAGGGAGGGCAGTGAATCAATCCCCGAGGACATGTCAGACGTGTAGTGGTTGAAAAGGAAGAAAGAGAGAAAAAGCAGTGACTCCACGCCAGTCAGGTGTTTACATCTGTGCAGAGTAACACGCACCCTGGCGTAGTGCCCCAGAGTGCAGACGCTCCCGGCCGTGGCCCCCTCCGCCCCCACCCCCGGCTGTGGGCTCAGGACGTGCCCTGGCCTCCTGGTGGGTCTCAGCCAGAATGCCCCCAGTTCACCAGGGGGACTCCAGACCTACCACTCTGTGTAGGTCGTTTGTCCCCTCGGTCTGTCCCCTGGGTACACCTGACTGCGGCAGGCAGTGGTGAGGACGCCGCTGCCAGGGGTGGGTTGTGACCGCGCTGGCCACCGGGTCCCCGCCCTTGCCAGGCGTGAGGGGCATCTCCAGCTCTGACCTGTAGCAACTGGGCTCAGCCCACCCTCTGTGTGCACCTGGGTCTTCCTGTTCAGGGGACCGGAGGCCTCCCCCATCCGCCCACACATCAGTTCAGCCGCCTTTCAGCATCACTCGCGTGGACACAGATGGGGTCAGAAGGTGACTTCTGGACTTGGATCAGAACGATGTAGAAATTTAAGTTTTGAAAAAAACTCAGACAAAGATGTTTTCCAACATTTCGTCTCAACTTCAGATATATATATATATATATATATATATATTTCTACCTGATAAATGAGTGGCTCCATCTAATGAAGTAATGAATTGGATTAAGAACTTTATATCAGCAGGGGTGCCTGAGGGGCTCGGTTTAGTTTCCGACTCTTGATTTCAGCTCAGGTCATGATCTCACGGTTCGTGACTTCAAGCCCTGTGTTGGGCTCTGTGCTGAAAGCACAGAGCCTGCCTGAGATTCTCTCTCTCTCTTTCTCTCTCAATANAAAAAAAAAAAGAATATATATTTATTAGATTATTTCGATTATTTTGTTTACATTTTTCATTGTTGAGAATTCTGCAAAATTAAGCAGAGTGGTCACTGACATTACATGTGTTTATTTAAAGATAAATATAAACCAAAATTAAATAAAATTAAAGATAGTGGCACCAGTCACATTTCAAGGGCTCAATAGCTATTTGAGACTAGTGCCTGGCTCTGGACTCCACAGATAGAGATCGATTTTGTCATGCCCGAAATTCCTGCTGGATACTTCTGAACAGCTGTGGGAGACTATAATATCTTAACAGATTTTTATAGCATTTCAGCACTCAGAATATCATTAAGTTTGATATACAAATGGTACTTTCAGTGCAACAAATCTTGTGTATTAGATAGGGAAATATTTCACAATAAATGGAGAGGGATTGATTTTCGATTAAAATTAAGCTTTGAGAAAGACACAATATAAAGAGAGGCTCATAATATACAGTGTCAGCAGGGAAAAAACAAAATCAGTGCTTACAGCTTTTAAAGAGATTATAGAGGGAAAATTGGAAAAAGTACTGAAAGTCAGTTGGAAATTTTAAATTCAAAAGGCACTTTAAAATATATGATTCACCTGGACTAACATGTGAAAAAAAAATGGACTATTCAAAGCTTTAAAAAAATCAAATCCGCAATTTAACATCATCTTGTAGAACAAGAGGTGGGAAACCCATAGAAAGCACACATCCCAGGCCAGGTGGCTTTACCATCAAATATTTGGGTGGGAAAAACACTGGTCTCATGTAAACGTTTCCGGGGAATAAAAAACGGGAAGATTTTAAGAAAACAAGTGAAAATACTGTGTGATACTATACTGGTGGGCACGTGTCATTATCTGTTTCTCCAAACCCATAGAATGTGCGACACCAACAATGTCATAAGTGACAGAGTCAGGGTGACGATGATGCGTCCCTGTGGGTGCATCAGTTGAAAGGAATGTACCATCACTTGGGGGATCAGTGAGGGAGTGTGTGTGTGTATAGGCACACGGTTTAAGTGGGAAATCTCTGTACCTTCCCTTCAATTCTGTGAGTCTAAAAGTGGCAGATTTAAAAAATGTAATAATAACATCCTTTAAGAAAAGACACAGAGAGAGGGAGGGGCTTGACTTCATTTAATGAGGCCAGCATGTCCCTGACACTAAAATCACTCAGGGAGAGTATAAGAGAGGAAATTAATGACATTCATGAATGAAGATGCAAGAAAGTCACCAAATACCAGCAAACTTAATAAACCCTTATATAAAGAGGAAACTTCTTCATTAATGACCGAGTTGCTTCATTAATGCAATATTGGTTTATTAACTAAAAATCAATCATAAAATTCACCACATTGACAGAGTGAAGCGGGAAGATCATGTGAGTACTTATTCCATTTTAGCACTAGTTTATCATAACTCCCAGAGAACTGGGAATGGGCAGAAATCCCCGTAATCTGATGAAGAATGCCTCACATCTCTAGGCATATTTATAGGTGCAATGTTTAGGGTTTCCCTTTGATAGCAGGAGCAAGACAGTGCCATCCACTAGATGGTGAAATGCAGCAAGACAGAGAAATAAAAGCCATAAAGATGGAAAGAAAAATAAAGCTGTCATTATTTGCAGATGGTATGATAGCCACATAAAATTTTTGAAAATATTTCCAGTCAGGTTTATAATGGAATTTATCAAGTCTGCTCAACACAAGGTCCATATAGACAACAGTAATTTTATATGTTGGTACCAGCAGCTGAGAACTAAAATTTGAGAAGAAAGCACTTAAAATAACATGAAAATATGCCTAATACCTTGGGAAACATGCAACCAGATTTGTTTAATACAGAAAGAGATTAGCAGACAATACTGAGCAAAAATAAAGACAAGTTAAATAAATGGAGAGATATAGAGTATTTGTGGATTGGATGACTCAACTTTGTAAATATCTTCAATTACCCATTTATCTACAGATTTCATGAAACCTCAGTCAAAATCCCAACATACTTGTAAGATGTTTGAGCACCTGTGTGTAATTGAATAAACTAAAAACCAAATGGCCAAGAATGGGCTTGAATATTTTAAAGAAGAAAAAGTCAAAGAACTTAATACCACTTAATAGCAATACTCATTTCTCCAGTAATTTGACTGGTGTCAGTACAGCTACAGATATGCACAAAGGAGCTGAGGATGTAGAAGTAGACTCCTACTTACGTGGACATTAAGGTAGCATTGTAAACCATGGTATAAAGGAAGAGGTTTTCAGTGTATACTGTTGGGTTTGGTTCAATAGAAAACATTAAAATCTGACCTTTACCTCATGTTGTATATAAAATTAATTGTTTATTAAAATATATATTATAATTTATGTATATTTTTAGATATATATATATATGAAAATCTTCATGGTCTTGTGATAGGGAAAGATTTATTACACGGGGCCTGAAAAACACTTACCTTACAAGAAATAATAGATAACTCCAGTATACCTTAGCATCAAAAACCTCTTTTTATTAAAAGATACCATTTGGAGAATGAAAATGTAGGCCAAAGACTGGGAGAGGATCTTTGACCAACAAATGAGCAACTATATACTCATATTCGGAACATATAGAGAACTTCTAACACGCTAAGGAGAGGATAAATGGCTCTGCGGAAATACGATTGGCAGAACACGAGACTTTTGGGTGGCTGAGGCATAAAAGGTGTCTAGATGCGTACAGACAGCGGCCTTGCAGCTCGATTACTAGCACAGTGTAAGTCAGTGTGTCATGATAGGGTGTACATTTCCACCATTTTAGTTACAGTAACACAGAAAATGGCTTTTAGAACCTGGGGTCGGCTGGGATGTGGACCAAGGGCCCTCTCGCACGCTGGTGGAGTAAGTGTGCCTAGGTGCGTGCGCAGAGTCCAGCCCAGCCTCCGCTCTGCACAGAATGGCATTTATAACAATGTGCACCCACAATAGAATTGGTAAGTTACTCATGTGCTATTACCAGGGGATATGAATATATGGAGAGCAAAAAATGAATAAACTCTACCTAATTCACCAAGCAAAATGCCAGCTATGAAAGAAAGTTAGGTAATGCTGGTTATGTATGGTTTTAAAACACATAAAACTGAGCTTGAGAATTGAGAGTTAGGGTAGTGATTACTTTATGGAGCAGACAGCATAGGCTCATTGGAAACGCTGCACATTGGCATTAATTAACATCAAATTATTTTGGTAGATTCTTTAGGTCTCCTAGGAATACAGTAACTAGGTACCAACAAAAATCTGAAATGGCAGTTTAAGTGGGAAAGAATCTGCCAAGCTGTTTTACGGGTTCTCCCCATTGATGCTGGAGTAAAGCTTCACAAATAGAAAACTTTCACATTTGTCTGTAGCTTGAGTCAGGGCTCTCAGCGATTCACAGCTGAGCCCACAACATGAACAGGGTCAGGGGTTATGCTTTCTGGATGCAGGGTCTGTATACGCATATCGAATGGCATTCATTTAAAGAACTCCAGACTAGAATGTATACTGATAAAAATTAGTTACGACGTAATAGAGCAACAAAATAGAATTTCTGTGAAGATGTCTCACAGCTGAGGAAGATTATGGTGGAGAATAATTGCAGGTAAACAAATAAATGAAATAATTAAGTGATAGTACTTGGATTGCACAAAACCTAACTCAGTGAATCAAGAGTACGCCTGCACTGTCAGGGAGAGGCAGGCCAGTGACACACTTCCATCCGTATCACTGATACCTATGCTTTCACGGCATGTAACCAATTTGGGATCTGGCATCGCCACAACAACCAGGAAAAACAACACGAAGGCAGAACTTTTCTCTCAAATACTAAAAAATAAATTAAACCTATTTCTAAAATAAGGTGGTATTAATGCTGGTGGTATTAAAATATGTCAAAGGAATGACCTTGTGATTACAAGCATAGACCCTTACATATATTGGCATAGGGTAGAGGCCGGCAGGAAAAATAATGGGGGGGGGGCTGAATGTAAATGGGGTGCAAACAGGTGACTTTCATTTCTAGATATAATACATCCTTAGCTTCCAAGAAGGGAAATGTGTATGTACATGTTTTTTCCAGCTACATTAAAGACATGAATGAAAATTACAAAAATCAAAGGATATTTTTTAAAAGTCAGTAAATATATGTATAGCACAGGGGTGAAAAGATTTCTATACCAAGATGCCAAAAGATAAATTATAAAAGAAATAACTAAGAACATATTCCCATCAGAATTTGGACAGTGAATTGACAGTAGATAAGAGCAAAATTGAGAGCCGCCATAGCCAGCCATGGTAGTCTTAATACCAATATCAAATAATTAACAGCAGTTCAGTAAGATAGAAAGATCAACTAGCCAAGACCAGGTTCTCTAATCAGATCGCAATATACTTACTTATTTTAGTACTTACCAGAATTGTAATTATATTGTAATTATTTGTATATATTGTGATTTTTAAAGACATCTTGATTCTATTAGGCAGCAAATAATGAATCAGTAATTTTCTCTTACACTGTGTGCAAAGTTTGATCCCACTCCGGCACAACACTGTGATCACCATAGTAAAGCAGCTCCTAGGTAAGATTTGGGAAAGACAACTTTCAAAACATGCATCTCAGGTCAAGGATCCAAGCAATGCAGACAGTTCTGTATTGCGAATATCATAATGTTAACAGGTTTGAAAAAGAGAAGATATGTAGTCACATATGTAGTCACATATGTAGGTTTTAAAAGACTTTTGTTATATTCACTTTCAGCACTGAGTTACTGATTAGTGCTACCATTAAGTTACTATGTACATGAGTGTATATGGTATAGTCTGTTCTTCTTGCTGAGCTCACCAACTGTCCCCATAGGAATAGGCCATGAGGCAGGTGGATGAGAGAAACGGGAATAGAGAGTGGGGGGAGATGTCAGTGTTTATAATTAATTGTACTTTTTGGCCAGTAAAGTGAAAAGGAACCTTACCTAAATTCTAGTAATTAAAAAAGAAACAAAAGAAATTTGCTGACATTAAGGACTGGAGAGTCATACATAGAAGAAAGTCCTAATAAAAAGAGAAATACCTTGTTTTAGGAGAGGAGAATTCAGTGGCACTGAAGTAACAGTGCCCTCCACATTTGCACTATAGTTTCAATTAAATGTCAATTAAATCCAAATTGGTTTATTTTCTTGTAATTTGGCAAAATAATTTTAATTTTATCTGTATTTTTCTATGAGAGTGTTCATCATGGCATTATTTGAAGCTGTGAATAATTACAGACAATTCAAATCCTCCAAGTAGGATTAAAAATTCACTAAGTACATTATATTTGTAGGGTGGAATGTTAAGTAACTATTAAAATTAGATTTAGGAAATGTATATATGGGGAATAAAAACTTTTCGCACACATAAACACTTATAAACGCTTATATTCACACCTAAGAATGTTAACAGATTTTATCTCCAGATGTCCTGATCATAGGTGACTGTTTTTTGGTTTTGTTTCTTTCTTTCTTTTTTTTTTTTTTTTTTTNGTTTTTTTTTTTTTTTTTTTTTTTTTTTTTTTTTTTTTTTGCTTATCTGCATTATCTCAGTTTTTTCAATAAATGTGCATAACTCGTGTAATGAAATGAGTTGATAAATTAAGAAAGAGGATAAAATATTTGAATAATGTAATACATTTTCTAGAGCTGTTAGTAAAGCGGATTAATTTTTAAAAGAGTGAAATGAAAGAAATAAATCATGCCATACATAAAAAAAAGATAGCATCACAGATGTTACAACTGATGTAAGATCACACTATTAACAGTTTTATGTCAATATATTTAAAAACTTAGACAAGATATAGAAGAATGAACTTAATCTGTGGATGCCACCATTAGAACATATAATGAAAGACAAAATTAGTGGAGCCCAAATAAATGACAAATAGAGCCTGTCCATAGATAAAAAGCTGAATATCAAAAGTATCTCAGTAATTCTTAAGTCTTTTTTAAAATTTATAAATTCTAATGAAATTTATAAATAAATACTGCCTTCGAAATTTACTAAGGTTTATGAGAAAAGATATACCTCCAAGAAGAAAGAGAATTATGGGAAACAAGAAAAATAAAAGAATAAACTGCATAAGTTATAAATGTATATAAAATGAAGCTATTACAAGTTAAAAATATGTTACATGGGCATGAATAAAGAGACAAATCAGTGGAATATTAATTTCCAGAAATAGACCCAGTTTCTACAGAAGTTTTTTATAGGACAAAAACAATGCCTTACCAGGCACCAACCTGTCCAGCCCCCGACCCCAGTGGTGCACAGCAGGGAAGTGGTGTTGACTCTCAGGAGTCATGAGTCCAGTGGCCCAGTGAGGGCGGCCGGCGGCATCCGTGGCACCGTAAAGGGCCCCTGCTTCCTCCCGTGCTCTCTCCCGCTGCTGTTGGACATGCCCATGTGCCCAGCCAACTGTAAGGAAGAACAGAATGGGGACCTGGGGGCACTTGCGTCTACTCCACCGTCTGTCGTCTGAGGATTAGGATTCGACTTGAGGCTCTGTTTCCACACACAGCCTGTTTCCTGATGCCGTGGGCTCGGGGCCCGTGGGTCGTCTTTAGGACCCAATCTGTTACATGCTGTTTTATGAGGGTTGCTGCAGTTTCTGTGGAAATAAATTCCTTCCTTCCACAACTTGGCAGGTTTTCTGTTCCGGAAGTAAAAAGTAGCCACGATAAATATATGGTCTTGTCGGAGTCCCCAGGTGTATGGAATCCTTTTTGTTTTCTGACCACAGGGTGAGAGGCGTTCTTTCAGCAAAACGGTATTTTCATTCCATCTGTGCTTTCAAATTGGCCAGCTCTTGTGTTGCTTAATTTTGGTCTCGTATCTTGGCAAAGCAGTAATGAAGGGCAAAACAAAAATGTTATTTTGATGTTTCTACTCTCTTCTCCAGAACTACAAGTTCAATAGAGAAGAATTATGCCTTCCACTGCATTTCAGGCTATCCTGAAAAAAGTGGTGAGGTGTAACCATGATAATCAATTTTCCATTCCTTCTATCAAAACCAAGGCAATGTCATATGTTCGAGGAGTTTGTAGAGCCGGTACGACACCTCCAGGTACCAGTTTCTACATTCCTTGGGGGTACAGGCCAATCTATGTAGTACCCCCACTGCTCCAAAATTGTACATTTATTTCATTTCCTTTCCAAGTGTAGAAGGTGGGCTGCTCAGCATAGGAGGCACATCCAATGGTGATGTAATCTAGTGGCCATGGGATTTTTCTTTCTTCCTTGCTGTCTGCTAGTAAGTTGCCTCTGTCCTCTGGGTAAAGTGGGCCTTTTCTCCACTGTGAATGAAGCCACGGGTCGGGGGACAGTCAGAGATGAGGCAGGCAGCTGTCTTGTTCATAGTGCTCAGAAATTACATGTGTCATTTCCGCACACACTCTGATGGTCAGGACTGAAGTCCGAGTGAGGTCAGACCTCCAGACCCTGGTTAGCCTCGTGAATCTCAGAGTCCTAATGCCATGGAAAAGAAAGGAAAACTGAATATCCAGATGCAACAGAATGAAGTTGGACCCTTACCTTGCACCATATGTGAAAATTGGCTCACGCTGGATTAACAACCTAAACATGGAACCTAGAGCCCTAAGCCTCCTAGGAGAAAACACAGGGAAGGGCTTCATGACATTAGTCTTGATAGTGATTTCTTGGGGATGACTCCCAAAGCACAGGAAACAAAAGCAACAACAGACAAGTTGCACAACGTAAAACTCAAAGCCTTTGCCGATTAAAGGACAATCAAGTGAAAAGACAGCCTACAGAATGGGGGAGAATATTCCAAAATCTGACAACGGGTGATCATCTATATAAGGGACAGCTACAAGTCAACTACCTAAAACCACAAATATACCTGTTAAAAAAATGAGCAAAGGCTTAAATAGACATTTCTCCCAAGAAGATACACAAACGGTCAACAAACTCATGAAGAGATGTTCATCATCACCAATTATTAGGGAAGTGCAAACCCAAAGCACACTGTGATCTCACCTTACACCCATTAGGACGGCCCCAGTCCAACGGGTGGGAATTACGTGTTGGCGAGGATGCGGAGAGATTGGAACCCTTGTGTGCAGTGGGTGGGATGTGGGATGGGTCTGCGGGCAACAGTATGGAGAGTTCTTGAAAAATTACAAGTGACGTTACCATAGGAGCCTGCAATCCCACTTCTGGAAATATATTCGGAAGAATTCAAAGCAGGATCTGAGAGAGATTTGTACACTCATTATATAATTATTGCTAATTATACTTACTAGTATTGTTGCTAGTATTCCTGCTAGTAATACTAGTAATTATTGTTTTCCTGTTTTTGTTATAAGTACTGTTGGACACATTCAGTATACAAGGAAAGGTGTTTCTTAACATTTCTGAAAAACCGGTAGCTGTCCGTTCCTCTTTTTAAAACGGTAATTATTTCAGGAAAATCCTGCATGTGCTTCTGATTTACTCTGAGTATTTTTCCATCTGTTCTTCTGTGTTTCTTTTATGTATTTTACCCCATACTCCACTGCCTTTTCGAGTTTGAAAGTACATTGTTTCTCACATGACTTGTTCTGTAATAAGAAGTTATGGTTTTGTGTACTGAATTTCCTCTATCCCACTAAGTACAGAGTGAATTAATCCCTATTCATTCATGAGTTACTTGAGATTTTGTCCCTGAATTCATCAAAAAATCTCTCTTTTCTGGCAAAGGACCACAGATTGCCTACAACCTTTGATACTGTCTTTGCATCTGTCACTGTCACCATCAGCTGGATTCCATGTTTTGACACACACAGAACACACTATGTCTCCAGGAGACGTGTGTGCACGTACTGGGCTGGCAGGTGGGGGTGTGATGGGGATGCAGAACGGGACAGTCAGCGGAGTCAGCTACCCACGAAAGATTATCTTCATGCAGACTTACAAATAATTGTCGTATGCCCAGGGACACTGAGGAATAGTCAGAATTGAAGATGATACAATTTGAATTCCAAACATCGTTTTCACTATTAAAGTACAGTAGTATGTAGCATAAATATTCCACAAATCTCCCGTTTCCTTGAATGCAGTTTGCGTTTCTGTGTTGAATCTCAGAACGCCCAGCCTGCTCACTTACTTTCATGCAACGCAGAAAACGCCCCGCAGCAACACAGAACCCTGGTAATGATGGGGCACAGTTGTAATGTAATGCGGTGCTTCTCGGGGCCCAGAAGGACTGTGGTTAAAAGTCTCTCAAAGTTTTATTTCAGTTGGGAAATACTAATTTATACTTTAATCGTCACTGTGTTTAGTAAAGTAGAAATAGACAATATTTTAGATAAGATATTATTTATACATTTCTTTATTTTTTTTCTCCTATCCTTAACACCAGAACGTCTGATCCTTGAGGGACCCCATCATCTGGAAAATGGTCTGGCATAAAAGGGGTGAGATATATGTATGTATATATATATCTTCAATAGACAGGTAACAAATGGCTAATTATAATTCATGGATCTGTTCATCTTCTTAAGAAAGCCAGGCTCCAGGGGCGCCTGGGGGGCTCAGTCAGTTAAGCATCCGACTCCTGGTTTTGGCTCAGGTCATGATCTCATGGTTAGTGAGTTGAGGCCCCACGTCGGGCTCTGCACTGAGCCTGCCTGGGATTCTCTCTACCTCCCTCACTCTCTCCCATGCTCACTAGGACATACCCTCTCTCAAAATAAATAAAATAAACTTCAAATAATAATAATAAATAAAAGCCAGGCTCTAAAACCCACCAGGCAGGATCGGTCAGTGGGCCAGACTGGGCACACTGGTTGGCGGGAAGGCTCGTCTGCGTGAAGGAGAAGACAAGAAATACAAAGACCTGTGCACTGAGACTGAGGTGGTTGGCAGAATATTTTCAAAAGCATTTTATTGCTTTTCTTCTCGTTATGTACAACATTTTACAATGTTCCTTAGATGGTGATGTTTATGACTAAGTCACTTGAACAGGAGTAAAAACAAAATCCAACAAGGGTTGCAAATTCAGCAGTGCGGCAGACAGAATAGTTCCCACTACAAATTAACTATCACGGAAATAAAGCACCTTCTATTTGTTCCGCCATTGGCTTCAGAATCTGCATTGTCGTGTTGAATGTATACTCAGCTAGTAAGGCTCAGGAAAAATATTTAATGCTTAATTCTGTTTTAATTTGAGAGAAGATCATCACTTTTACTTGTGACACGATGAATAAATGACACAGATGTTTGCTTTATTTCAACTTCTGAAACCAACGGATGTAAGATCACTGCACTTGTGACCTAAGCTGACCCCTTGAGCAGCGTGCACAATAGCACACCCGAGCTCACACTTGTCAGGTCGTGGGTTTGAAATAAGCTGATGGCACAGGACAACTTCCTGAGCCTGGAGAAGGGGTCAGCACTCCCAACAACCGGGGACAACCTTCACTCGAGGTCCGGGTGGGTTTCCACACCTACAGCCGTTTCATTACCTGCAGGAGGACTTATCAGCCCCAACAGACCATATGGTGAAATGAATCCTTCAACTGAAAAACAAAAAGGTGTTTCTAAAGTTTCGAAAAGGAAATAAAGTCATCTGCACCTTTCTATAGAATAAAAATAAAAAAATTAAAAAAAGTTTTTTATTCTAAGAATAAAAAACTGAAAAGTAAAAAAAACCCAAAAACAATATAGCATTGTGAAACAAAAAAAGAAAAATTCAGGACCCTGCTGATGATAAAATGCAGAATAAAAAAAAATGTACTTGACATTTTTTGTTTTAGAAAAACATTTCTGTGATAATTTAAATTATTTGGGGGATGCCTGGATGGCTCAGTCAGGTAAGTGTCAGACTTCAGCTCAGGTCATGATCTCACCATTTGTGAGTTTGAACCCTGCGTCGGGCTCTGTGCTGACAGCTCAGAGCCTGCAGCCTGCTTCAGATTCTGTCTTCCTCTTTCTCTGCCGCTCCCCCACTCAGGCTCTGTCTCTGTTTCTTGCAAAAATAAATAAATGTTAAAAAAATTTTTAAACATAATTCTTTATAATTATGGTTAGGTTTTTTTCTCGTATTATGATCACTTCAAAGAGGAAAAACTAGGTTTTATGGACAGGAAGCAAAACCAATCTAGAAAAATGGGTTATTATTAACCAGTTGGTTGCCAAAGCAGGTGCAGTTCTTGAATGAGTTAATAAAAAGACCAGGCAAAAATTGTATAAGGGTGTCAGTGAAGCTCAACCTAAAAATGATAAATATTCCAAATTCCTCAATTTTCTCTTTCCCGTCATCAGAAACAGGTTTGGAATATGAAAAGGTGAGCGAAATTGTCCTTGGTGTTCTACTTATTCTTCAAATACACAAGTTCACCTGACTACGGAAGGGACAGGTGTTTGTCAATCTTTTGTTTATTGGGAAATAAAGGATCAGTGAGCCCCAACTGCATGAAAAATAGGCAACTGAGTTGAATACGGCATCTGCTCCCCGCTAATGTAATTTCTTCAGCTTAATTACTTTCCGACAGCAATCCCTGGATTTTTCAGAAGCCTTCTGTCCATTATTTAGGTACAGAAGATTCTCCCAGACCTCTTTATTAGTGCCAAAACCAGACGTTTAAATTATATAGCCGTGTATATAACGTTTTCACTTAAGCATTGAAGGGGACATGGGCATGTGCCGTACCATCATAGGCTTAACGGTGGGACCCGGGAATAACTCTGAACGTGTTTCAGGATGAACCCATGAGTCTACCTGAACCTCTGCTCAGTGGACAAACACGCACGCGCACACCCCCCGCGGACCTGCTCCTCCATCTTGATTTCGGGAAATGGAAGGTTTGCTGTAGGGCGAGGACCGTTTCCCGTTAGGAAAATGAACAACGTGGCGAAATCACTCAAAATTGTGGTCATTCAGAGTCAAAACATGTTCTCCTGTAATTAATTTTGATGAAGAAATATATAGGGGCTTTATTTCTAATTTGTTCTGTAAAGAGAGTAAAAGGTGTTAGATTAGGGAACACATCGCTGTGCGCGCAGAAGAATTTAGATTAAAATCATGTCTGGCCTTTTGATGTGTTTGGGATATTTTCAGAATTTAAATCCCTACGGACCATCAGATGACCCAATGGCATTCCCTTCCTGCCCTTTGCCCTCTCAGATATTATTTTTGCATAAACTCAGTTAACTGTTGAATCATGCTCACCAATTTCAGGATGTCAGGAAACAAAAATTCCATGTTTTTTTCAGATTCCCATGACCCCAGGAGCACCTGCATTCTGTTGGTTAGCTGACAGTCTGTTCGGTATTTTCATTATAGGAACAAATACTTCTCTTCTGTGGAGTAGAATGAGCGATGTGCTAAATCATTTAGTCTGTTTTAATAGTAGTGTGGTACACGAGGTGAGTAACATACCCACCTGGCTGGAAAGACATCAAGAGTGATGGATAATCGCACACTTGTAAAATTAGGAAACACACACACGCACACACACTCATAATCATAAAACTCGGAAGACTAAAATACTGGAATTTTGGCTTTGTATTTGTTAAAATGTCTTAAGCGATTGCTGACATATGTATTTATTTGTTTAGGTGATCTATTTTCATCCTCTCCCTCCACCCCCTCACTTCTGGTTAAAATCTTGTATCTTGAAACAGATTCTCTATTGGTTGAAGCTTATGATCAGACATGGTTATGAAATTGTTATACTGTTATTTTGATTTTTCAATCACTATTGCTTTACGAATCTGTTTAGTTTTAAACGTGGAGCTCAGGACCAAGAATAATGAGACACAGCGGGGTTCCCAGACATGGATTCTTAGATGATCTCCTTCTCTCCTCCGCACACTTGATATCTTCAAGTGGAATAAATACTGATTTCGTAGGGATGGTGCACACAGACCCCTCACGTGGAGCCTGGCTCAGAGGGGAACTGATTACATGTCCATCAGCAATGACAGCCACGATGATACTGACTGATCTGTGAATATTATTGCTATGTCCACCCTGAAATAAATCACATGAAAATATTCATTCCAGACCAAAAAAAAAAAAAAGTATCAGCAAAAAATAGAAAATAAAGAGATGTGAGGGTCTCAATTGTAAGTTGAGGGACTGGTATCAGCACAACTCAGAAAGAAGCCTTTCAACATTTTAAAATTTGGTCCTGTAAATAAAAAGAATTAAAATCAAGGAAGTTTAATAATGGCTGCCCGATCCATTTATTTTATTTTAGCTCTTTCTCCCTGTGGGACCAGAGCCTAATGGTCCTAAAAAATTAAGAGTACTTCAATAAGGATGGAACTGTCATTATTTGTCACCATTGGTGAAAAAAATATTAGTCAATGATATTTAATATCAAGTTAATTAACAACAGTTTCTTCAGTGATAGAATTAGTATCTTCTACCTGGTTTTTCACATTTACCACCAAGCTCAAGAATGGAAACCGTGTAGTCACACAACAGTGTGAATATTTAATGTCACTGAACTGTACACTTTAAGTGGTTGCAGTGATAGGTGTTATGTTATATGTATTTTACCACTATAAAAAAGCGAAAAAGAAAAGAAAGAATGGAGATATTTTACTATAAAGCTTGGCCACTTGTACATTAACAGCAGCCCCTTCATTACCAGTTACAACTTCCGGAAAGAAGAGAAAGAAAGTATTACAAGCATGCCTGTGATAATTTCAGATAAAATAATCTAACTCAGAAAATTATGTATAAAACATCCCTTAGAAAAATGATAAACTCTGGGTCATGGTCCGAGGGTTCCCGTTCCTTCTCTCTTGTCACGTGTCTTCAGCAGTGAGTTCAGAAAACCCAGACGAGGTTCCAGGAGCAGATGTAAGGGATGCTGCCTGGCTGTGTCCCCGTCTGTCCTATGGCCATGGTGGCCCCAGAGTGTGAGTGATCATAAGAAGGCTGTGAGGCTCAGAAACTGGGGGTAGCAGCAGAGCTGGTCAGGGGTGAGGGGAGACCTGTGTCAGCAAGAAGCCAGGCTGGAGAGTCAGGCTTGGCCACGAGCCACAGAGCAGTTCCAGCCTGGAGTCAAGCAAGGGGAAGCCAAAGCCAGGACCCAGCCAGCCCCCCACGAGTTACAGACAGTGGCCGAGCATCCGCGGGCCGACTTCCCAACTGCTCCTGTGAAGCTCCAACCATGGCTCTCTGGCAGCAGCTCTCAACAGAGGAAGGAAGGGAAGACTTAGAAAGCCAATGCACTGAAGAAGTCATCCATGCAGATGATAAAGGAATCATGAGATTTGAGATACGGGAAATTGGATGCATAACTGCCTAATCCCTCTGGAAAATAAAACATATCATGGAAGAGAAGGACACGGTGAAGGAAGAAGAAAGGAGATGTTACAGATACATCTTGAATGTGTTCGTGAATGTGTACTTGAGGAACATCTCTGGGGAATAGAGATTTAAGAAGCACTGTTGGGAAAATGCCATGCCCAACATGTTACCATTAAAGTGGGGGTGGGGGGGGGACAGGAGAGGAAGAAGTATTCTTTCTATAGCACTCATTTTTGTTTGGAAAATACTGTACAGTAAAAATATAATTCAGCTGAGGTGGTTGAAGTACAAATTATCAGTTTATTGGACAAATTGATTTTCTTAATTTAATTTAATTTTAATTTTTTTAGTGTTTATTTTTGGGAGAGACAGAGCATGAGCAGGGAAGGGTCAGAGAGAGACAGAAATGCAGAATCCGAAACCGGCTCCAGGCTCCAGTCTCTGAGCTGTCAGCATAGAGCCCGACGTGGGGTTTGAACCCACAAACCATGTGACCATGTGAGTTGAAGTCCAAAGCTTAACCGACTGAGCCACCCAGGCACCCCGATTTTCTTATTTTTAAACTCAAGAGGTTTAGTAACATTTTTCTTACATTTCTTCCTTTCTATTGATGTTTTATTTTAAAATGAGTAAGATTAATGATAATGTGAAATTTATGTTGAAATGTATATATTAGTTGGTAATAAAGGATAATGTTAACTTTTTCAAAAAATGTACATAGGCTGCCAAGAAAATATAAAATAATTTGTCAAAGTGGAAAATAAACTTTGATAATAATTACACTAACTGCCTGTTTAGAATCAAATGTAGAAATAAATCCCAAAACACCTTGAATCCTTGAGGTAAAGATTAAAATACAGAAAAGTTAGAAATGGAAGACGAGAAATACTCAAAATGAAAAAGAATTTGACATAAGAATTTAAGAAAGTAATAAGAGCCACAAGATGAAATAAATGAGTTTAAGAGAAAAAGCAGAAACTTGGGAATGAGATCATTAAAAATATTAAAAAGTCATTCTGACAATAAAATACACAATTCTTTGGGAATCCGTCCTAAGATGAAGAAACATAGAAAGAAACTTTAATAGTAACATATCAGGGAATGTAATCACAAACTTAAACATTTTAAGTTAATAGAGACTAATGTGGGCAACTTCATTTTCATGTCTTGGGAAATTTAATGAACAAGTTTTGAAAAATAAATATCCAAATTATTTCTGGTGTAGTTATAAATATTGAATAAGTCACTGATCATTGAAAAGTGTGAAAGGTGTTAACAATGTAACTCAGGAAGATTTTTGATATTCACATTGTTTTGTGTTTAAATTTTAGGAAAACAACCACTCCTGTATTATTTAGAAGCAAACAGGATGTGTACAGAAGTAAAGGTTGCAGGTTTATTTTTAGTGGTTTATATAACTCTGCTATTGAGTATATTACACACACTGTATGTGTATATGTATATATGCCAATTTTACTTTTTGGTAAAATATGGAACATGAACAACAAAATAATATCCAAGCGAGTAGCTGTATATGTGCCACGAAAGAATATGTGCACGAAGAGGGAAATGGTCAACGTCAGGAAACCTAATAACGAAATGAGTTCTAGTCTTTAGTAAGCTAAGAGAAGACAGAAAAAAAACTGTTTTAAATTGATTTTACCTATTGAAAGCCAAGAGTCTAATTTATTATTATAGAGCTATCCCTTTCAAGTCAGAACAAGACAAAGATACGCACTTTCTTTTCAATAGTGTCCTAACCAAAAGTAAAAAAAGTAAAACAACCAAAAAATCCATAAAACCCATAATAACAATAATTATGTAAACATGTCAGGGAAGAGAGATGACTTTTTAAAATTATACAACACACTGACTTCCTGCTTATAATAATTGAATTGTTATTGAAATGGTATTAGATTAATTGAAAATGTATTAGATTTAATATGAATATTTTCAGTGAATACTTTGCAGTGTGAATGTGCAGAACATCAACGTTTTGTACACTCCACAAATACGCAACTTAAACTTGTCAAGGAAAAATAGCTTTCTTACTAGTGGTTACAACACAGTACGAAGGAAACCGTAGGTGGGCACAGCATATTGCCGAAAACCGCACCTGTCGGTCAGGGCAGCACTGCTTTCACTGGGAAGACGTACTGATACTGTAGGTAATCCGGGAAACAGAGCTGCGGAACCGCAGGGGCGGGACGGCACCCCCGTGTGACACACGGACGCCGGAAGTGCCGGGGGTCAGGCGGCAGAGAGAAGTGTGAGACTGTGCACGGGTCGGAGGAGGACCCCCGGAAGGCTGCGTCGGCGCCCCGTGGCGTGGCTGCCTTGCGGGGTCGGGAGGGAACCCGTATAACAGGAGGTTTCTCCTCTTTAAAGAGGAGGGACGTACTGAGGCTGCTCTGGCGCCTCGGCGCTCAGAGACCGGAGCCACGCCCACCGCCAGGTAAAGGGCCACGCCCACCGTCAAGGTAAAGGGCCACGCCCACCGCCAGGTAAAGGGCCACGCCCACCGTCAAGGTAAAGGGCCACGCCCACCGTCAAGGTAAAGGGCCACGCCCACCGTCAAGGTAAAGGGCCACGCCCACCGCCAGGTAAAGGGCCACGCCAGGGACAAGGTAAAGGGCCACGCCCACTGTCAAGGTAAAGAAGGGCGCGCAGCGCTGACGGAAGGGGAGCCCCTGCGGCGCGCCCCGTGGGCATCACAGGCGCCAGGTGCAGCCTCCCACGCAGAGCGGAGCAGAGCGCGGTGTTCGCAGCGCGTGCAGCACCGGATACGAATCTTCCGTGTGGCCAGGGAGGAAGACAAATGATCTTCCGAGAAGCAAGGAGAACACTGGCAATGGACACGTTGTCACGGAAGCGCTCGGGAAGAATGACCGTGAACCGAGAATTCTGTGTACGACGGCACCTCCTTCGGAAGTGACGGCAGAAGAAACCATCTTTAGAAACACAAAAAGAAGAAAAATTGCCACTAAAAATATGCATTGAAGGAAGCCCCCTGGCCTGTCGTCTGGCAGCAGGCACCCCTGCTAGCGGGTGGCTTGCGGATGCAGAAATGGAGGAGAGGCGGGAAAAGTCTCTGAAAGTCTCTCGTAGACTCTAAAGTGTTGCTAATATGGGTAACAACACGCACCACAACAACATGGCAATAACGCACACATCGTTATGTTGTAGTGTGCATCGTCCGACAGTGCTGGTGATACTAGAAAGTCATCACCACTACTTTTCCAAAGTAAATACATAAAATAAAAATTGCACTGAAGACATAATACAACATAATCTAAAATAGTAATAGTTGACATGCCAATAGGTGAGAATTTACCAAGAGGGTCAAAGACGTTAAGTCACAGAAATACCTTAACCTTCAAATAGTATCAATATCAAGATAACCATAGTTAGACATAAAATTTGAAAAACGAAGATAAAAGAAAAACAAGTAACCAGAGAAAAGATACGTGACTTGCAAAGGTACAGTAGTTAACACTGGCGGCTTATTTCCAACAAAGGGGGCGCCAGACAGCAACAGGATTTAATTTTAAGGAAAATACCTGCTAAATAGAAATGTTTTTCAAAATGAAGGAGAAGTTACAACATCTTCAAATAAGCAAAAATGGAGAGTAATTGTTAACAGTGAAATCATTCAAAGGCAGTACAAAAGTGGATCATTAAGAGAAAAGTAAACTTTTCCGACAGCAGTCAGAGGGCACGTGAACATATGGGAAGATTTTTAAAAAATACGTGAAAAGGGAAATATGTAGATAAATCGAATTAGGGATTGGCCTGCTGTGCACTTAAAACAATACTATGAATATTCTGTGGGATGGATAGATCTAGATCTGAAACCAGCATGGTTAGAATTTCACGAGGGCTGCAAAGATAAATCAGGGGACCGTCTGTGGTCTGCGGCCGCTGAGTTGTTCTGGTCGTGCTAAGAACTATGTTCCCCGTTAGACTCTGCGAAGGCGAGGATGCTTATCTTACCAAAGTATCCATTAAAGAACATCTCAAAGTGTACCAAACAGCCCCGTGAGGAGAAAAGTAAAATGATAATAAATACGGTAATTAATGCAAAACTGCGAGGACAGAGAGAAAAAGAAACATTGACAATATGGCGTTCCTTCTGTTGAATAGACCAGGAATGACAGTGTTGTGAGACTGAATTCGGGAGGCACCGTACGCGATTCTTACAGGTGGGCACCGGAGGCCGTAGCCGGGGCTGCTGTAACCGACACCACGGTCTGGGGCAGACACAGCCGTTTCTTTCTCACAGTCCCGGGGCCTGCAAGTCCAAGGTGAAGGTGCCGGCGGATCCCGCGTCTGTGAGACCCCTCCTCCTGATTCATAGGTGTCACCTTCACGCCGTGGGGTCACGTGGGGGAGGGGACAAGGGGCCTCTCTGGGCTCCCTTCTATAAGAGCCCTAATCCCATTCATGCTCAATCCACCCTTATGACCTCATCTCCACCCAAAGGCCCCACCTCCTAAACCTGTCCCCTTAGGGGCTACTTTTCAACACATAAATGTGGGGAGACACATTCAGACCATAGCATGTAAGTCTAAGAAAATTGTAGGGAGGAAGATGTGTCCTGTGTGCTTGATAATTCTGTTGGCCTCTTCAGCTTTGCTATCCACTCTTGCCTTCGGAAGCTGGTCTACATAAAGGTATTAGTGGCCAGCCAAGCTTTGTAGTAAAAAGCCAGATAGTGAATATTTTCAATATTGGGGTCTGTAAAATATCTAACACAACAAATCAACTCTGACATTGCAGCATTGAAACAGCCACAGACAATGCTAAACAAATGGACACAGTTGTGTACCAATAGAACTTTATTTATAAAATATGTGGTGGGCTGCATGTGTGTCTCCCTCTCTGTCCTGCCCTCCAGCTTGAGCTCTCTCTCTTTCTTTCCGTCTCTCAAAAATAAGTAAGTAAACATTTTTGGAAAAAAAGGAAAAATCTCAATATAGATAATATAGAAGAAAACAATGAGATATGAGCATAAATTAATAAAGGGAAAATATCATACAGTAGAAAAGATTGATAAAACCATCAAAAGTTGGTTCGCTAAAAAGGCTAATAAAATTGGTGAAATCTTATGAAGACCAATAGAAAAAGGAAAGAGAAAAAAATCAATAACAGATATGATAAAGAGCAAAGAGTTACAGAACTTATATATACTAAAGATAATATAAGTATATGTATATAAGCAGTTTTCTTCATTATGATCTATTTGTTTATCTTGAACTTTATTTTAGATGAATTATATATATTTTATGAGAACAATAAATTTTAAAGACATTCTCTAAAATCTTATTTCCTTTATCCACGTATATCAGAATGGCCCTTGAGGTCGTGGTCAGAGTCTTAGTAACCTTATGAATTAGTTGAAGAGACTATCTATATAAATATGATAGATGTATGTGATACACATGACATGTATAATATGCTGCTGTGTTTCCTCATTTTGGATGATCACAATTCAGTCTACTTCCTCATGTCTTTGCTGTTTCTCAATAAGGTTTTCTTTTAATGTTTTGTCTTTTAAAAAGTATTTTAATTTTGAAATAATTACAGATTCATCGGAAGAATCAAAAATCGCACAGAGAGATTCTGTGCTGTCTTCAGCGATATTCTTCCAACAGTAGCATCTTACATTCCTGGGGGCGCCTGAGTGGCTCAGTCGGTTAAGCGTCTGACTTCCACTCCGGCCCTGATCTCACTGTCCGTGAGTTTGAGCCCCACATCAGGCTCTGTGCTGATGGCCCAGAGCCTGGAGCCTGCTTCGGATTCTGTGTCTCCCTCTCTTCTCTCCTCCACTCAAGCTCTGTCTCTCTGTCTCACTGTCTCTCTCAAAAATGAGTAAATGTTAAAAAAAATGTAAAACCAGGGAGTTGGCACTGGTGCTGTGCTGCTAAGCAGAATAACTGTCTTATTCAGGTTTCAGCAGGGTTTACATGTATTTGATGCCCGTGTGTGTGTGTGTGTGCATGCATGCGTGTGTGTGCATGTGCACGTGTGTGCTGTGTGTGCACGTGTGCATGTGTGTGCACGTGTGTGTGTGTGCGCGAGAACTATGGCTCTATGCCTCTGTGCATCTTCATCCGCTCGCATATTTAACTTGCCACAATCAAAATCCTGAACTGTTCGCTGATCGTGAAATCCCGTCCGCTGCTACCTCAGTCACCCTCTCTTTCCTGACTCCTGGCCATCACTAATCTGTTCTCCTTTCTCGATCAGTGTTATCTGGAGATGATGTATAGAGGAAGTCAGAGGGTGTGCAATCTTTTGAGACAGGTCTTTGTTCACCCAGCATGACGCTTCTGAGGTTTACCCAAGTTGTTCATCACAGCAAGTGTGTGTCCCTTTTCATTGCCACGTGTTGGGTATGTATAGTGTTTAGCCATTCACACAACTGGATGAAATTTGATTCTTTCCAACTTGGGGCTTATTATACAGAAATCCGATATCAACATTTGTATACTGATTTTCATGTCTACAGACGTTTCCATGTCTCTCAGATGAATCCACAGGAGTGTGACTGCGGAATCATACGGTGTCTGTCTGTTTTCCAGAGTGGCCACACCATTTCACTCTCACAAACAAGACATGAGGAGTCTGGTTTTTCTGCCGCCCTCCCTGCCTCTGATTTTGTGACCTTCAGCTGTATCTCGATAACGTGGCTATCGCCTGCGTTCCTCTGATGACTAACGAAGTTAAACACTTTTGTGTGCTCACTTATGACCACATCTCCCTCTTGATAGTGTCCATTCTTGCCTTTTTCCCATTATCTAATGTACTTAGTATTTGTTTTTTACTGTTGAGTTTTGAAAGTTCTTTACATTTTCCAGCTACAAGTTCTTTGTGGGTTTACTTATAGATATGGAGAAACTTCTCACTTTGTCCCCTTAACGGGGGCTTTAGCAGAGCAAATGTTTTACTAATTTTGGTTAAGACTTACTTATTGACTATTCTCCTTTATGTTTTTGGTGCCATGTTTAAGAACTCTTTGCTTATTCCTAAATCCAGAAGATTTTCTCCTATATTTTCTTTCCTAAGTTTTATATTTTAAGTTTTAATCTTAAATCTATGAACTATTTTAAGGTTTTAAAAGGTGTGAGGGTTAGGGTTGACGTTCTTTTATTTGCCTATGAACGTCCCATTGATCCAGCTTTATTTGTTTAAAAGATTATTTTACTCTTCATTAAAATGCATTTGCACATTTGCCAAAAATCATTTGGTTGGAAAAAAACCCCTGGTGGGCATAATTGTGTATGTTTTTTTCTGAGTCCTCTCTTATATTCCTATTATCTAAGCTGCCGTTCCTCTGCTAATGCAAAACTGTCTTGCTGGGGTAGCTAGGTGGTTAAGTCATAATATCAGGTAGTGTGAAATCTTCACCATCATTGTTTTTTCAAAGTTGTTTTATCATAGCCCCTTTGTCCTTTGATATAAACTTTACTATAAAGCTTATCTGCAGATATTTTGCCTGGAATTTAGTAGGAACTACATTAAAACTATTCATAATTTGGGGAGACCTGGCCTCTTTACTATTTTGAGTCTTCCAACCCGTGAATGTAGCAAGCGGCTTCATTCATTTAGATATTCCTTAACACTTCGTATCTTCCTTCGTATTACTCCTTTACACATTTTGTTCTATTTATACCTAAACATTTCATTCTTTTTTGAGGGATTACAGTGGTTATTGTGTTTCTCGTCCAGAAGTATACAGAAATGGGATATTCCGTATTTTTTAATTTTTTGAAAAGAATTTTTGAGAGATTATCCTTCAGTAAGTGTGTTCAGCCTATTAACATCTATCGTAATACCAGAAATACTTGGTTGTAACTTGTAAACTTATTTCAGATTTTATATTTTAATATTACCTTGCTCTTTTCTTTGAATATGCTCTGACATACTCTTTTTCTTTGTATTCTTTTCTCCAGTAACTTTCAAGGGGTAATACCTGGACATGCAGGTACTATAAATGCACATTTACATTTGCGTTACTCTCTCAGTATAGGAAATAAAAACACATCTACTGAATTGCCGTAACGTACGGAAACACTTTCACGCTACTGCCTATATCCTGCCCACTGCTGATGGCAAGTGTTGTGATTTTCCTCAATTACCTTCATTGTGAAATTGCTCACAGTGGCATTATGCACTTATTTAAAACATTTTAAAGCATTTATATTGTTATATAGAGTTGATCTGAAGAGCAAATGAGTCCGCCCTCATCAGCACTCTTTAACAAGAGCTTGCCTGAAGCAGAAACTCAAGAGATACTGGCAACCGCCATTATTAAACTCATCTGTGGAGGATTGGCTGTGTCTCCCATCAGAAGGCTGCTAAAGATCGGCCGACCAACTAGCAAAGCGACAACAACAACAACAACAGCAACGATACGGATTTATCCCTCAGCTAAGCGGCGTCTAACCCGACGAATTTTCACAATGGGTGTACATAGCACACATATTAAGCCTGCAGTATTGTATATTATGCAATACAGCTTGAGCACTTGTCACAGAGTTTTTAAAAGTATAGTTTATGCTGTATTTCATAGTATACATTTCAAACGGAATATGAAAATCTTTAGAACTTTAAGTCGCCTTTTGTAGTTTATTCTATATTTCATATAGTGTAATTCATACTATATTAGTTGATGTAATGAATTCATGTAGAGCTTCTATAATTCAGGGGTTCCAGTTATGTCCCTCATAACTCTATAGATCTCATTCCATNTTATAAGTAAGTATATTGTATATATATAATATATATATAAATTATTGAGTATTGGTAAGTATCCCAAAGTCTTAAAGTAGCAGAGGGAAGAGAAAGTTTGTCTCTTGGTTTGGTAATGCAGGCTGTAACTCAGAGCGTATGATTTCATAACATGTACTGAATATATTTATCTGTCAATTCAAGGACACGAGGGGATGTGATTTGTATAATGTGAACTGCTATTAGTCAAAATGCAATTGAAATCAGTAATTAATACCACCATCTGGAACCAGCCCCAATTACCACGGAACAAAAGCTGTCGTGTGCGGGACGCAGCTGCTACATTGGATTGGATTTGTACTTTCTCCTAACAAAGGGCCCCAAAATGTGAAAGAAAATACAAAACATACCGAGCTGGTGACGTGGCAGTGAGAAGAATAGAGAAGACTTTGAGCACGAGCCAAAACCAGATGCCCGGAAAGACAGGGCTTATCAGCAGCGGTAAGGTCATCTGCTATAAATTGGAATTGGAATTCCTGTGGTACAAAATGAATTTGTGAGTCTAATGCTGGCTAGGCTTAACCCCAATTTTACCATTGAAGCGACAGCATTGATATAGAAGGAGTTTCATGGAAGCATCTTTATAAGCATAGAGCCTTCGCAATTTAAAAGAGAGAGAGAGAGAGAGAGAGAGAGAGTGTGTGTGTGTGTGTGTGTGTGTGTGTGTGTGCATGCACTCCCTTCCTGGTGTGTTTTGCTTTGGAAAAGGGGGCAATTCTTCTCTTAACTTCGAGCTCCCTCACTCAAGGTCTGCTGTTTAGATCTTTTGCTTTATGGATTCAGGTTGTTTTCGAATCCAATAGTTTTCTTTCTTTTGGTATTTTAAAAAATTCTTCCTTTTGCTTCATCTAGCCTAAAAGACGTGATGAGTGTTGGTATTTGTGTCACTGATTTGAGTTTCTGCAGCCGGGATTCACGTCTTTCATCCTTAAAGCCACTTTGATTTCTGCTGTGTTTTTACCACACCTCCTTCCAGTCCCCACAACACTGTTTCTTGCCTGTTGCGGGTGGGTCTCACCCGTCTTCCCCTGTTTCCTGCAGCCACACCACTTCCCTGCATTTCCAAGAGAATGCAAAGACATGCGAACCAATTTTTTAAAGTAAGTAGTTAACAGCATAGTGATGTCTTTCATCACTCTTTTTATAATAGATCAGTGTTTTAACACTCTACCTTTTGGGGGCTCCCTTTGTGGGGCTTCTCTTTTGTCCTGTTTGAATTGAGAAAAATTCAATACATTAATGTACATTTCAGAATTATGTCCATGGGCTCTTCTTTCCCCTATTTCCCTAATGCTATTAAAATTGTCTTCTTACATTTTGAGCTTTATGCTGATACAGAAAGGTGTAATCGTCAGCTCAGGCCGCCATAATAAAATACCATAGCCTGAGTGCCTTGAACGACAGACATTTTCTTTTCCACAGTTCTTGAGGCTGGGAGTCCGAGATCAGAGTGCCCACGCAGACGGGTTCCGGTGGGAGCCTCTTGCAGGGTTGCAGACATCTTCCTGCTGAGTCCACACGTGGCAAGGGTTGGGGGAAGGGGAGGGACAGAGAGAGAGAGAGCTCTCTGGTGTCTTCTCTTATAAGGACTCTGATCTCATCATTGGGACTCAGTCCTCATGATTTCATACAACCCTCCCAATGGACTTCTCTCCTAAAACAGTCACCAAAGGTGTGAAGGCTTTAACATGTCACTTTTAAGGGGACACAAACACGCAGTCCGTAAGAATAAAGTTATTCATTTATTTGAGTAGGCTATGGTTTGGAAAGGAGTGAGGATTTTATTTCCATCTAGTTTTCTACTCTCTCTTCCAAATGAAGTCAGTTCCTTTGTGGGAAGCTTTGGGGTTCTCTGTGCTTATTGTCTGCCTCCTCCTGGGCAATACCTCTCAGCTGGGGTGGAGGTGATGGCCCCCTTAGGACATGTCCTAAAAACTGTACCATTTCCAAAAAATAAGTTTTTCTAGTTGTGTTTATTTCACTGAATGTGGATGGATCCGTGGTCCACAAACTCCCATTGCAAAAGTGAACATCCATTGAATTTTATGAAAGCTGTTTGGTGTTGCTGCCGTATTACCATCTTTCAGAAAAGTCCCTGAGACCATTTAAATACCTCCCTTTCCTCTCCCTCTTCACTTAAATCTAGGAAACCTTCCAGAAGTAGGAGGCATTATAAGCCATTAGAAGTCAGTGAATTAGATGATAAGAACCCAGGAGGTCATTACAAGTATTTTCTTGTGATGACTGTGTCTTTGAATTACCTAAACGCACATGTATAAACTTCATTCATGAAATAAAATTGGAATCTAAATGAAAATGTAGTCCATAAACTGTGTCTCTGCCTTTCACATCCTGTTCTTCCTCTGGCTGGTCACTCCTCAGACCTAAGCATTAATACATCTGAGTTCTGTCAGTACATCCCTTGTTTCTGGTCGTGTTCCTTTCCTAAAACGTTCTTGTTATTTTGTTACATTTAGTTTTATCTTTGTTACCTCTTTACCCATAAAACACTTACACAATCAACTTTTTAAAAATCTGTATATCTTTTTCTTTAAAATTTTTTAATGTTTTTATTCATTCTTCGAGAGACAGAAACTGTGAACAGGGGAGGGGCAGAGAGAGAGGGAGACACAGAATCTGAAGCAGCTCCAGGCTCTGAGCTGTCAGCACAGAGCCTGATGAGGGGCTCGAACCCACAACTGTGAGATCGTGACCTGAGCTGAAGTCACTTAACCGACTAAACCACCCAGGTGCCCCTTATCTACACCTTTATATTTTATATTAGACGTAACCATATCACTTTCGTAGGTAACAAATGGCTGAATATACACAGTTTCCAGTCATTCTACGTATATATGTGATGATTTTAAAAATAGCAATCCAATAAACAATTTTTGCAATATTATAGCTACCTAAATATTATTTGTCACATAGGTCATAAAATGTTGGGTCACTAAGATTCAAGGAAAATTGCTTGCCAAGGTTAAAAGTATTTATATTCAGTACAATCTTATATGATGAGATTTTCCACATTTAATCTTTTTTAAATCTTTTTTTGTACCATATCGTTATGTTAAAGATTTATTATTATTATTATTTAAAATGTTTTATTTATTTTAGGAGAGAGAGAGAGAGAGAGAGAGACAGCGTGAGGAGGGGAGGGTCAGAGAGAGAGGGAGTCACAGACTGAAGCAGGCTCCAGGCTCCGAGCTGGCGGTCAGCACAGAGCCCGACACAGGGCTCGAACCCACGAACCGCGAGATCATGACCTAAGCGAAAGTCGGACGCTCAACCGACTAAGCCACCCAGGTGCCCCAAAGATTTATTATTTTTAACCTGAATTGAAGACTGCCTTTTTTGTTAGTATATTTACCAATCAAGTAACTCTTGAATCTCATGTATTCTTTTTTATTAAATAAGATTTTAATCTTTCCAAGGAACATTCTTCTCCTGAAAGAGATTTTGTAAGACTCATTTAGTTTTTTTTAGAAAAACTGTGAATGGTTATGTTTTTAAAATTTTACTTTTTTGTGGTAAGAACACGTATCATGGGATCCACCCTCTTAAGTTTTTAAGTGAACAGTGCAGTGTTGGTGACTATTGCACAGCGTTGCACAGCACAGCTCTCAGCCTCATTCCTCTGGCTTAACTGAAGCTCTGTGTCCTGTGAGTGAGTCCCCGTCTCTCCCTCCTCATGGGCCCGGCCGCCGCCATCCCCTTTTTGATGCTATGAGTAGGACTGTCTTGGAGACTTCATGCAAGTGCGGTCATAGACTATTTGTCAATGTGTAACTGGCTTATTTCACTTAGTGTTGTGTCCTGTACTTCATCCATGTTGTTTCACGTTGTGGAAATCCCTCCGTTTTAAAGATTTTATAATATTCCGTTGTATATATAGGCCATGTTTTTTATCCGCTCATCTGTCGATGGACATTTATGTTGTTTCTACATCTTCATGACTGTGAATCAGGCCTCAGTGAACATGGGGGTGCAGATAGCTCTTTGAGGTACTGACCTCAGTTCCTTTGGATACATATACAGAAGTGGGATTGCTGGATCACACAGCAATCCTATTTGCAACTTTTATTTTTTATTCATTAAATTTTTAAAAAATGTTTACTTATTTTTGAGAGACAGAGAGGGAGATAGAGCATGAGCAGGGGAAAGGCAGAGAAAAAGAGAGACACAGAATCTGAAGCAGCTCCAGGCTCTGAGCTGTCAGCACAGAGCCCGATGTGGAGCTTGAACCCACAAACCGTGAGATCATGACCTGAGCCGAAGTTAAACGCTCAGCCGACTGAGCCACCCAGGTGCCCCCTATTTCCAACTTTTAAAAGAAGCCCCATGTTGTTTTCCAGAGTGGGTGCATCATTTTGTATTCCTCCCCACAGTGTATCATGGTCTCTTTTCTCCACATCCTCACTACCACCTATGATTCCTTGTCATTTTTAGTTTAGTCCTTTTAGCAGCTGTGAATTCATATCTTATTGTGGTTTTTACATTTCCCTGATGATTAGTGATGTTGAGAATCTTTTCCTATGCCTATTAACCATTTGTATGTCTCCTTTAAGAAATATCTGCTCAAGTCCCTAGACTTTTTAAAATTGGGTTATTATTTTTTTCTACTGAATTATAGGAGTTCCTTATATGTCTTAGCGATGAACACTTTATCAGATATACGGTGTGTAAATATTTTCCTCCAATCCATAAGTTCCCTCTTCACTCTACTGATTCTTTTGGTGTGCAGAAACTTTTTACTTTGATGTCATCTGAACTGTCTATTTTTCTTTTTGTTGCCTGAGACTCTAGTGTCCTATCCATGAAATCATTTCTAAGGCCAATAACATGAAATTTTTCCCCTGTGTGGTTTAGGAATTTTAAACGTTCAGGTCTTATGTTTAAGTCTTCAACCCATTTTGAGTTGATTTGTGTGTGTGTTGCCAGGCAGAGGTCCAATTTCATTCTCTTGCATGTGAATACTCCGTTTTCCCAACGCAGTTGAAGACGCTGTTTTTCCCCCATTGTGTATTCTTTGCCCCGTTGTCCAACATTAAGTGACCATATAATCTGAATTTATCTCCAGGCTCTCTATTCTGTTCCATTAATCTACATGTCTGTTTTTACCCTAATGTCATATTCTTGTTTATGGATCTCTAGTATATTTTGAAATCAGAAAGTGTGATGCATCTAGCTTTGTTCTTTCTCAAGAGTCATTTAATTGTTCATGGTCTTTTGTAGTTTCATATAAATTTCAGGATATTTTTTTTCTGTTTCTGTAAAAACACCAGTGGGATTTGATAAGAATTTTTTTAAAGCTATAGATTCCATTGGATAATATGGGCATTTTAATAAAATTAAGTCTTTCAATCCATTAACTTGGGATATCTTTATATTTTGTTTGTGTCTTTAATTTCTTTAAACTTTTTTTAAATGTTTATTTATTTTTGAGACAGAGAAAGACAGAGCTTGAGGCAGGGAGGGGCAGAGAGAGAGGGAGACACAGAACAAAACAGGCTCCAGGCTCCGAGCTGTCAGCACAGAGCCCGACGCAGGGCTCGAACCCACGAACTGTGAGATCGTGATCTGAGTCGAAGTCGGACGCTTAACCAACTGAGCCAGCCAGGCACCCCTGAATCTTTAATTTCTTTCATCAGTATTTTGTAATGTTCATTATACAAGTCATTCACTTCTTTAGTTAAATTTATTTCTAAGTGTTTGATACTTTTTGATGCCCTTGTAAATAGATTTGATATTCTAATTTCCTTTTCAGATAGTTTGTTACAAGTGTATAGAAAGGCAACTGACTTTTGAATGTTAATTCTGTATCTTGCCACTTTACTGAGTTTTAAAGTTATTTCTAACTGTTTTGATAGAGTTGGAGTTTCCATATATAAAATCATATCATCTGCAAACGTGGACAATTTTCTTTCTTCCTATGTGATTTGGATGCTTTTTATTTCTTTGTCTTGCCTCATTGCTCTGGCTGGAGCTTCTAGTGTTACGTTGAATAGAAGTGGTGAGAGTGCAGAGTTTGTTTTTTCTCCTGATTTTAGGAGAATGACTTTTATTTACTTATTTTCCACAGTGGAGTGTGATGTTAACTGCGGGCTTGTCATATACGATCCTCCTTATGCTGAGATACTTTCCTTCCATACCCAATTTGTTGAGGGTTTTTATCATGAATGAATGCTTAATTTGGTCAAATGCTTTTTTCTGCATCTATTGAGATAATTGCATGATTTGTATCCTTCATTCTGTTAATGTGGTGGATCACATTTATTAATTTATATATGTTGAAACAATCCTTGCATCCCAAGAACAAATCTCATCTGGATCATGGTGTATAAGCCTTTTGATGTGTTCTTGGATTCCATTTGCTAGTATTTTGTTGAGGACATTTGCATCTGTGTTCATGCTGAATGAATGAAAGTCTGTAGCTTTTTTTAAAAAATGTTTTTATTTATTTCTGAGAGAGAGAAAGAGAGAGAGACAGCCTGAGCAGGGGAGGATAAGAGAGAGAGGGAGATACAGAATCTGAAACAGGCTCCAGGCTCTGAGCTGGCAGTCAGCACAGAGCCCAACACGGGGCTCGAACCCACGAACCATGAGATCATGACCTGAGCCGAGGTCAGATGCTTAACCAAGTGAGCCACCCAGGCGCCCCGAAAGCCTGTAGCTTTTGTTTCTTGTAGTGTCCTCATCTCGTCTTTGGTATCGGGCTAATACTGACCTCATAAAATTAGTTTGGGAAGATTTCCTCCTCTTCATTTTTTTGGTAAATGAGAATGATTGGTGTTCATTATTCTTTTTTTTTTTTTTTTCTAGGAGAGAGAGAGAGAGAGAGATACAGTGTGAGCAGGGGAGGGTCAGAGAGAGAGGGAGTCACAGACTGAAACAGGCTCCAGGCTCCGAGCTGGCAGTCAGCACAGAGCCCGACGCGGGGCTTGAACCCACGAACCGCGGGATCATGACCTAAGCCGAAGTCGGACGCTTAACCGACTAAGCCACCCAGGCGCCCCTGGTGTTCATTATTGTTAAAAAGCTTGGTACAATTCACCAATAAAGCTCTCTGGTCCTGGGCTTTTCTTTGTTGTGAAGTTTCAGATCGCTGATTCAATTTTCCTGCGGATTACAGATTTATTGAGACTTTTTTATTTTTTCAAGATTCAGTCTTAGAAGGTTGTATGTTTCTGGGAATGTGTCCATTTCTTCTAGATTGTCTGGTTTACTGTATTTAATCATTGATAGTTGCCTCTGTGTCCTTTCTTTCTCTGTGGCATCAGTTGTAACATCTCTTCTTTCATTCTGATCTCTATTGGAGTCTTCTCTGTTTTTTCTAAGTTAGTCCAGCTAAAGAGTTGAGTATTTTGTTTATCTTTTCAAAACACAACTCTCAGTTTCATGTTTTTCCTGTTGTTTCTCTAATCTCTATTTCTTTTTCCTTTTCCTTTTCTCCGACACTAATCTTTGTTATTTAATGCCTTTTGCTGTCTTTGAGCTTAGTTTGTCCTTCTCTCTCTGGTTGTTTGGGAAGCAGAGCTAGGTGGTTTATTTGATATATTTCCTTTATTTTTAATGTAGACTTTTATCACCGTAAACTTTTCTCTTAGTATTGATTTTGCTGCATCAATTTTTGATATGCCGTGTTTTCATTTTAAATGTCTTGAGAATTTTTTTCTCTCACTTCCTTTTTTCATTTATCCTTGACCTCTTGGTCTTCAAGAGTTTGGGGTTTAATATCTACATATTTGTAAATGTTCCGGTTTGCCTTCTGCTCTTGATTTCTACTCTCATTCCGTTGTGGTTAGAAAGGATGCTTGGTAGGATTTACATCTTCTTGAATTTGTTAATTCTTGGTTTTTTGACCTAATACATGATCTATTCTGGAAAGATTCTGTATGTGCTTGAGAAAAATGTATATTGTGTTGTTGAGTGAAATGCTCCCTATATGTCTGTTGGGTCCATTTTGTCTATAGAGTTGTCCTGTTTATTGGTCCTGTGTTTTCATGGTCTTTCCATTAAGAGACAAGAAAGGATATTATATGATGATAAAAGGATCAATCTGTCAGGAAGATGTAACAATTATAAATATATATGCATCCGACATCAGAGCACCTACATGTATCAAGCAAACACTGATAGAACTGAAAGGAGAAATATAAAGCAATACGATAATAGTAGGAGACTTCAGTACCTCACTTTCAATGATGAATACATTTTCTAAAGCCTTTTATGTCTGAAATTGTGTTTCTTATGAGTGATAATTTTGTTTGATATGGAATTCTATCTTGAAAATTAGCCTCCCTCTGAAACTGAGGTGATGTTTCTTTGCCTTAAAGAATGAATGTTGCCAGTGTTGCCCATCTACACCTCACCCTTTTGAAGGTGCATTTTTTGTTTTTCTCTTTCTGAGAGGCTCTTTGTAGCTTTGTTTTGTCGCCAGCATTCCAAGTGTAGCTCCTTAATTCGTGTTGCTTGTGGCCGAGTGTGTCCTTCAACATACTGACGACTCACGCCCCCTCGGCACTTCGAAATGTAATTTTTATTTAACATAGTTTAGCCGTAATAGTTTATCGTCCCTTCTATTTTCTCTGTTCTCTCTCTGTAACTCCCATGAAGTGTATGTTGCCATTTTTGAATTAAGTTTTTTGGTTCCCAAGATTTCTCTCACTTGTGTTCTACATTTAATTTGTCCTAATTTTATGAATGTTCTTGAATTTATAACATCCGCATTGTATTGATTTTTAAATTTTAATTATTATGCTTTATGTAACAATGAAGATTTTACCAGCTCATTGACTTTTAAAATGTCTGCACAGTTCATTTGTTAGACCAACTTATTTTTATTTATTGTAGTTTTACCTTCTGCGAGTTTTCTGTGAGTTATTAAATCAAAATTTAAGAATCCCGGACACCTGGGCTGCTCAGTCGGCTAACCATCTGAGTCTTGATTTTGGCTCAGGTCTAATCTCATGGTCTGTGAGTCTGAGCCCCGTGCCGAGTTCTGCTAAAAGATGTGCGCTGACACCTCAACATGAAGACTTTTCTGATGAATCCACAATGCCGGTTTGTTTCCTTTCCCACCCACAGCCTGATAAATCTGATGCTCATACTAAGTGCAGGCCACGGGAAAGCACTCTGTAGACGGCTGGCACGTGTACTTCAGGCTCCAGCGCAGGCGGGCTGCACCGAGGACGGGCGACTTGGCTGAAACCCCCTCTCGAGTGCCAGACTGAGCAGTGATCGGCCCTGCAGTGCCAGCGTCTGCACTGGGAGCGGAGCCCTGCACAGCAGATTAGCCAGCGCGTGCTGAACACTGTTCCCTGTACACAAGAGGTGCTTGGATTTGAGGAATGGAAGTCATGAGTGTATGACAGGCCCTGTATAGCCCTCTATGAATAATCTCCTTATTAAGTAACCGCCCTGCACACATCTCTACCCTCTCTCTACACCAAACAAAACGTTGGGAACTTCTCCAAGAATATCTCCATTTTTGAATTTGCATGTATTTGTGTGTATTTGAGACGAGCTCTCTCTTCTCTGGTTAATTTGTGATTAATACGGTCCCATGTATTTTCCAGTACAAATTTACTAAAATAGCGAGTTTACCCAGGCCCCATTCTTAGAGCTACTGTCGGTGCGTGTTTTGGTACATTTTCTTTTTATTCCAGTTACGTTAGAAAAAAAACACCAGGATGGAACACGTATGGTAAACTGTTATTTTGAACCATTGTTTACCGGCTTCTGCCAAGGGACTTGCATAAAACAACTGTTATGGCTTATAATGACAACCGTTCTCATATTCTGTATTTTCTATTAGTTCGCTCTCAATATTCATTACATATTTCTACAAGCATTACCAGTATCTCTTTCCAACTTTTATTTTACGGGAAATGACTTATTACATATCCAATGCCATGCTGGTCCCCTAAGATTTGGCCTCGAGCCTCCGTAATTGCATCCAAGGTTTTACATCCTTACCTTCCTTCAGGTTCATGGAGAGAAGTTGCCATGGGTACTGGTTTGCCTCATGACATATGCACGAAAGATAAAACAGCATACTCAGGAAATCTGAAACTCAGGTTGATTCATGAGACAAGTTTCGTGTTCAAGTTACAAACAGAGGTATTGAGCACTTCCCCAAGAATTTATATATATATATAAAAGTTGTAGTGATACAAAACTAACGTGAACTTTTCTCTGGCTCCAAAGTCTGTACTTTCTGGCAAAATAGGAAGCCACAATTTTCAGAGAAGTACCTGAATTTGTAACACTGATAATGTTTGCGTTGCAGTATAAAATCTAACCTAACACTTCCATCTGCCAGTAGGAGTGAATAGATGACCCTGAGATTTCGTTCCCAAAATGTAAATGAGAAACAGTACCACAGGTATTTGTTATATATCGTTAGTAGGAATGCTTCTCATCAGTTCGATGGAATTTCAGTCAAAATACCAAAAGAGCACTTTGTGGAATTTGAAATCCTGACTCTAAAATGCATGAAGACTGGTAAAGTTCAAAAGACTATTGAAGGTGGTTTTTAAAACATACAAAATATTCCCCATCAGATATCAAGAACAATGTCTGAACTGCAGTAGTTACACTGGTGAGGACTTGCATACAAACGTAGATGATAGTGTAGTGTAACGTCACATAACAGAGATAACAGATAACAGCGTAGTGTAATATAATGTCATAGAGCCGGAAATCTAAGGACACATTGTGCAATATGGCACAGGGGTAAGTGTAGCAGTGAAATAAAAAAAATAGTTATGGAAAGATAAGAATTGAATACCTTATTGAATTTAATACCAAATATACTTCAATTCCCACCTCTTATATATGTAGATAAGAATGCCAGATAAATAAAGTCAGAAACATGCAAAATAACGCCATTAAAAACAAAATATAAAATATCACTTTCACTTAGGTTACGTAGGAATTTATTAGCCAGGATAAAGTGTCTAAACTGTAAGGGAAAACAAAGAAATAATTGACTTTGTTAAACCCTGGTGGAGACTAGGGGGATGGATGTGGAGCATAAAAACAGAATATAAGAGAAATAGCTAGAATACATACAGGAAAGCGACAAAATCAAATTTAAATAGATAATCTACTAGGGAGAAATGAGACAAAGCATGTGGACAAGAAATTTATAAAAAAGGATTGTGAAGCCAATAAAAATAATGGATTTTGCTTAAACTCATGGAAATTCGTGGAAAAGACAATTGAAGTAGTAATGTTTTCCCTTCAGAATACATTATTTCAAAATCTGACAGTGTAAATCCTTACTGACCATGTGAGGAGATAAACAGTCTGTCCTTGGCTGGTGTGAGCACAACCTATGCAGCCACCATGGAGAGCAAGTCGGAAGAAGCTAGTAAAGTAGAAAATGTGCACACAGCGTGAAAATCTTCTTTCTTCGTGTGTGTCCAATTTACATACATCAATGTGCACACACACGTGTCCATGTTCACACTCGTGTATACTTATGTACTCTAGACATTCTCATACATGTACCTGAGATGGTGTGAACAAACATGTTCTTGGAATACTTCTTTTTTAATTTTTTTTAATGTTTTATTTATTTTTGAGAGGGACAGGGACAGAGTACGAATGGGGGAGGGGCAGAGAGAGAGAGGCAGACTCAGAATCCGAAGCAGGCTCCAGGCTCTGAGCTCTCAGCACAAGAGCCTGACATGGGGCTCAAACAAACGAACTGTGAGATCATAATCTGAGCTGAAGTTGGACGCTTAAGTGACTGATCCACCCGGGTGCTCCCACTGAATATTACTTATAAAAGGAAAACATTGAAGAAAATCTAGATGTTTATCAATAAGAAAATCAAGATTTGTGTAATTCCATCCCATAGGATTCTTAAGTAGTATAGACCAAGCAGTAACATTAGAATTCATCCCAAATATTTGAATAGAACTTAAAAATACATTGTTGTATGATGGGGCGCCCAGGTGGCTTACTCGGCTAAGCGTCCGACTTTCGCCCAGGTCATGATCTTGCGGTTCGTGGGTTCGAGCCCCGCGTCGGGCTCTGTGCTGACTGCCAGCTCAGAGCCTGGAGCCTGTTTCAGTCTGTGACTCCCTCTCTCTCTGACCCTCCCCTGCTCATGCTGTCTCTCTCTCTCTCCTAGAAATAAATAAAAGTTAAAAAAATTTTTTTTTTAAATTTCCTTACAAAAAAAAAAGAAAAAGTATCTACTCAAACTATTATTCTCCTGGGGCACCTGGGTGGCTCAGTCAGTTAAGCGTCCGACTTCGGCTCAGCTCATGATCTCACGGTTCATGGGTTCGAGCCCCGCGTCGGGCTCTGTGCTGACTGCCAGCTCAGAGCCTGGAGCCTGTTTCAGAGTCTGTCACTCCCTCTCTCTCTGACCCTCCCCTGCTCATGCTGTCTCTCTCTCTGTCCTAGAAATCAATAAAACATTTAATAAAAAATAAAAAAAAATACATTGTTGTATGAAAATATCAGGTTGCAAAGAATTATACACCATGAAAACATTTATGTGTATGTTTAAAACATACTTTAAATGATGCTATTTACAGATTTTAAATATGATCTTATTCACGTGTACAAATGTGGTGTATGTGCCTGTTCAGATGTAAGTGCTTGAGCAAATTCCCATCTGTGTGTGTGTGTGTGTGTGTGTGTGTGTGTGTGTGTCTATGTTAATTGCCTGGAAAAATACACAAAATCATGTGTATGATGAACTCTTGGGAGTTCATGTGTTATTAGAAGAGAAAGGGGTAGGGTATATGTTAGAATACATTTATATTTTATCTGTAGTTTATTTTTTCCCGGATTTATTGAGATATTATAGGTGTAAAATATATATAAGTTTAAATTATACAATGTAATGATATGATACAATACATTGCAAAATGATTACCACAATAAGATTAGCCAACACCTCCATCACTTTACATAATCTTTCTAATTTTTTTTTTTGGATGTGAAGTGAGAACATTTAAGATTTATTTTCTTGACATTGTTCAAGTATATAACATACACTGTTGTTAAATATAGTCAGCGTGTTGTACTTTAGATCCCCAGAACTTACCATCCTATAAATGGACGTTTGTAGTCTTTGACCAACATCTCCCTATCCCTGACAGCTGCCATTCTATTCTGTTTCTAGAAGTTATTTGAAATTCCACACCTAAGTGAGATCATATTGTATTTGTCTCTCTCTGTCTGCCTTACTTCACTTAACATAATGCCCTCAAGGCCCATCCATTACATTGTCCCAAATGGCAGGGTCCTCCTCTTTTTTATGGCTGAATAATATTCCATCATATAACATACATATATGTACACAGTGTTTTTCTTATTCATGTTATCTATCAGTCGGCATTTAGGTTATTTCCGTGCCTTGGCTCTTGTAAATAATGCTGCAGTGAATATGGGCATGCCTATATCTCTTTGAGATCATGTGTTTATTTCCTTCATGTAGATACCCAGAAGTGAAGTTGGTGGATTACATGCTAGCTCTATTTTTAATTTTTTGAGGAATCTCAATGTTGTTTTCCATAGTGGCTGCACCAATGTACATTTCCACAATGGTGCACAAGGTTTCTCTTTACTTCACATCCTCATCTGCATTTGTTATCTCTTGTCTTTTTGAGTCTAGCCATTCTGACAGGTGTCAGGTAGTGTGGAGCACTTTTTCAAAGCTGTTAGCTGGTTATATGTCTTCTTTGGGGAAAAAAATGTCTATTCAAGTCCTTTGCCCATTTTTTAACCATACTTTTTTTTCTTTATGAAGTTGTATGAATTCTTAAGACCGACATCAAGATACTTTTTCCCTAAATTTTCTTCTAATAGTTTTGTGGTTTTAGACCTTAAATTTAAGTCTTTAATCCATTTTCAGTTATTATTTTGCTAATGATATTATGATATTGTTCCAGTTTCATTATTCTGCAAGTACATATCCAGTTTTTCCACCACCAAGTAAAATTTTTTTCCAATGTTTATTTATTTTTGAGAGACAGAGAGAGAGACAGAGCATGAGTTGGGGAGGGGAAGAGAGATGGAGAAACAAAATCAGAAGCAGCTCCAGGCATTGAGCTGTCAGCACAGAGCCCGATGCAGGGCTTGAACTCACAACCTGCAATATCATGACCTGAGCCAAAGTCAGACGCTTAACCAACTGAGCCACTCAGGTGCCCCTCCAGCACCCATTTTTGAAGAAATTACCCTTTCCCTGTTGAGTCTTCTTGGCTCCCTTGTGAAATACTAGTTGAACTTATATTCATGGGTTTATTTCTGGGCTTCTCTGTTCCTCTGATGTGTTTTTATGCAAATGACATACTGTTTTGATTACTGTAGCTTTGCAGTAGAGTTTTAAAAGCAGGAATTGTGATGCTTCCAGCTTTGTTCTTTCTCATGCTTGCTTTGGCTATTCAGTCTTTTGTGGTTTCATTTTAGTACTTTTTTTTCTATTTCTGTGAAAAATGTCATTGGAATTTTGATAGGGATTGCGTTGAATTTGTCAATGGCTTCAGGTAGTATGGGCATTTTAACAATATTAATTCTATTCCGTGAACATGAGATATCTTTCCATATATTTTTGTTTTTTCAACTTCTTTCTTCACTGTCTTATACTTTTCGGGGTACAGATCTTTCACCTCCTCTTTTCATTTCTTGTTTTCTTCCTCAACTGGAAACAATTAATTGTCACTAATTCTAGGTAATGAAAATAATAGTATCTAAATATTATTTGAATTTATTTTTATATTTTTCAAATTTACTCCCTTCAAAAAATGTCCATACAATTATAATGGTTATTTCAGTTTGTGAGGATTGAAAATAAATCTTAGGTTTTGATTATATGTTCTTATTGTGCTTGGTCACATTTTGAAACTAAACTGACCCTACGCTAAAATGTGAGTTACCTAATGTGTCTTGTCTTCATTGTATTGATAAAATAGAATCTAGTAAGACCTTATGTATTTAAGCAAGTTTCTATCAATAGATGCAATTGTTATAGAAAAAGAAAAATCTGTCATCTAAGGTACATGTAGCTGGGCTTAAATGGTAACCGATTTATTATAGAAGTGGGAATTTTTTTATGTTTATTTATTTACTTTGAGAAAGAGAGAGTGCACAAACAGGGGAGAAGCAGAGAAAGAGAGAGAGAATTCCAAACAGGCTCTGCACTGACGGCACAGAGCTTGATCTCACGAACCATGAGATCATGACCTGAGCTGAAATGAAGAGCCAGACGCTTAACCGACTGAGTGCCCTATAAAACTGGGATTTTAGGGGCGCCTGGGTGGCTTAGTCAGTTAAGCGTCCGACTTTCGCTTCGGTCATGATCTCGCGGTTCGTGGGTTCGAGCCCCGCGTCGGGCTATGTGCTGACTGCCAGCTCAGGGCCTGGAGCCTGTTTTGGAGTCTGTCACTCCCTCTCTCTCTGACCCTCCCCTGCTCACGCTGTCTCTCTCTCTCTCCTAGAAATAAATAAAACATTTAAAAAATAAATAAATAAATAAAACTGGGATTTTATAATCAATGTACATAATCAACATAAACCTGGAAAGGAGCCTTCTGTTCAAAGGTGTGTGGTCATAATGACCCCTTTTCTGGTTTGGCAGTGTATTTTCTAGCCAGAAAAAGGAAGAGTTGATTCATATGTGCGCAAAAACCTTAATCCATTGTCTTTGTCCCAGATTTCTGTCAAACTGAGTCAAACAAATAGGTTGAGAATCAGGTAACTTTAAATTTAGAGGGTGTGCGTCATTCAAACCAGACTATAGACACACAGAGCATCTCTGTTTCTAACCTGATATCTATAAAGATTTTCTGGAAATACCCTGAGGTAGAAATTGGATCCTTTCTCCTGTGTAAAAGCTACATGCATTACATTCCCATAACTGAGAGCATCATTACGTCCCGAGCTCTGCCCTGCCCACCTTGAGAGACCCCAACCTAAGTGCACTATGGTGGATGAGAAGCTTGGCACCAGGGCAGGGATGTCAGCAGTTTTATTTAAACTCACGACATAAATATCATATTACATTTTAAAAAGAGCTTTTTGGGGTCCTGTTCTCCTGTCTCATTTCATGAATTCCCAGAGACAGTGAAAGACAATGCAGACGAGCTTAATTATTATCTTCTTCTGCTCGAGCATGCTGTGAGAAAAGATTAAGGGGAGGGGGAGGAGGAAGAGATGAAATATCCATGACACAAATTAGTATTTAGCACACATTTTGGAATCATACTGTTTCTGCCAGCTTCAGTGCTTCTCCCTTTCAACACAGAACAGGACCGAACTCTTCATTTTTAGCTCAATTATGTTACTGTCTACATTTAAAGCACATTTTCTGCCAGGGCTCTGATATCTCCCAGTGTCCTGCACTATATAATTCTACACAGAAAGAATTTGGCTTGATTAGGTTAAAACCTACAGAATCCTGCTGTAAGGGCTAATACGTACACTAAGTACCATTCTCGTCCATTATGCTGTGAGCTCAGGAAATTCTAAGTTTTGAGTTTAACATTAAATGGGAACTGTGATATCATCAAGCTGCCAAATTAAAGAAGAAATATGTTCTTACAGCATGCAAAAGGAGTTGCCACGTTTAGATATCTATTTCAGTTCTCACAGAAATAACTTGATGAAGGCACTTTGTTTAGTGCTAAAAACCTAAGAATGATTCAAAGCAATGCAAGCCGAAAATTATACATCTTCATGTCAGCCAACAGCAGATGTATTTGAAGTCAACATACTCTTTCATCACGAAATGTCTTCTGAGCAGAGGCTGATGCTCACAGAAGGCACATGAAGAGCAGAAACAGAGAGTCACCCCTCACCCCTGGAGCCCCCTCGGCACACCCAGTTTCTGCCACTGGACCTTTGCCGTGAAACTGCATTAGGGGTCTTCAGTGCAGGGGAGCTTGTCCCGTAAAAACACACCAGCATCTACTGCAGAAAACCCTACTGCCTCCGAGAGGCACCTCATGAAACAAGGTGGCTTGAGTCCTCATATGCGCCGGAAGCTCTCATTCTTCATGGCGATGGGTCGTTATGACTCCATGAAGGATGATGCAGCCTTGCCCTGCCACCTTTATCCAGGAATAAACAGCAATGCTGTGTGCTCCCTTGGTGCCTGGCCTGGCCTGCGGCTTGGGGCACTGTGCCGTTAGCCACAGCCACTGACAGGTGACTGGACACAAGGAGACCCCCCCCCCACCAAATCTCTTGGGAGAAGCTGCCTTTGGGCATGTGCTGTATCTGAGACAAGATGGCAGACCTGGTAGTGACTTTCTGTCCATCAGAAGAGCAGAGCCCATTTATTACTGGTCCAGCTCAAAAGATCATGACATCTTCTTGCGTATTGTCTACAGGCCAGCCTCTGCCCAAGGGTCCCATTGTCTGCTAACAATATGCTGACATATCGGTTCTGTGCCTTTATTGTCAATACCGAGCGTGCCGGGAAAAATCAGCGGACATTTTGGTGGCTAGGCGGCGAGAGTAACCAAGACCCAATGATTCCACTGCCCACCATTGCCGTAAATTCATAACGGAAACTCTGTCACACAGTATTATCCATTTAATAAAAATAATTTTATACTTAAAACTTTTGGAAGCTATTCTGAAGTAAGAACTGTAAAACGTAAACAGTTGGAAGTGAAAATAATCGTAACTTTAAAAATTCATCCAAGGCAGTGATTAACACAAGGACACTGAGAAGATTTTAAATGCTGACTTAAGAGAATGTATTGGGGGTGGGGGGGGGTGCTTGATTGGCTCAGTAGGTTAAGTGTCCGACTCTTGATTTTGGTTCAGGTCTGATCTCTCGGTTCATGGGTTCAAGCCCCATGTTAGGCTTCATCTTGACAGTGTGGATCCTGCTTTGGGTTGGGCTTCTCTCTTTCTGGCCTGCTCACTCTCTCTTTCTCTCTCTCTCTCAAAATAAACAAATAAACTTTAAAGAGAGAGAAAGAGAACGAGAGATTGTATCAGAAAATTATTCTACAACACAGAGTAAAATGATTCAGAGAACTGAATATTATGAGAGGAAACCTGAGAGCCATGTAGGAGAATAAAACCAGAACATGAAAAATCTCCGACATCCAGATGGCAATGCAGTTGTAAGAGAAGTTGTAGCCAAAAACACATTTTCACAAAACAACATTTTCCTAAGGTAAAATATTCTCAACTTTCCCAACTGAAAGGACTTGTTGAGGATNGGGGGGGGGGGGTGGTGGATTTGAAGAGAACATAAGATATATATATCCTAGTAAAATTTCTAATTGTGAAGATGAAGAAAGAATCAAGTTTCCAGATACACAAGGTAAGTTACGTACAGAGGGAACATCAGTTAGCATGAGGCACATTAACTCTGAGAACAGTAACCTCGACGTGATGTCATAAAGGTTGAATTGTATAAACGCCTTAGTTCATTGACTGGCAGAAACGAAAAGCTATACAGGTTTCGTACTTCCCATCGTTATGGACAAACAGTGATTGTTACGCCAGGACCGCAATGATTTTGTACGACCGGCAGACCACGGAACCGTGGCCTGGGCGTAGGAGAACAGGAGGCCACAGCGCTCTTCGTATCTTCTGGGGAAACGGTATTTTCAGACAAACAAGGCACAGACACGCTTTCAGAGCAGTAGACACTCATGAAATAAGCAACTGCGATCTGTCAAATTAAAATTGAATCAGGACCAAAAAAAGCCTCAGGCAAATTCTGGCCTGACAGAATAAGACCATTGATGATCAATGAAGTGAGTACCTTCCAATGTTAGATTTAGGAAAATTGATAACAGTAATTTTAAGTGTAATGAAATTATTAATAATGTGGTATTACATTTTCATAATAAATACATTATTAAAATGAACCATCACTTGGCACTAAACGTCTGGATAAGTTTAATAAAATAGGAATATGGGCAGAGAAGAATCTTAGCATAACATTTTGCTCGAAGTCTCGGGAGGGGATAGGATGTTGGTCTGAGATATTGTATTTTTCCTGATTACAGTAATTATGTTCATGTTCAATTATGTTTCACTCATAAATCAAAACAGCCAATAGAGAAATAAAAATAGCAAAACCCATTTATGGAGATATTTAAAAACTCATCCAAAGCAAGGAAGAAGATAATGGACACACAAAAGAAATGATAAAAAAAAATAAGTGAAACAAGACATGAATAAGCCTAGTACGAAAAAAGTTACAAGTGAAGTTTTTAAAACATAAAGGAATAGAGAAAATTATAATGTAATAGAGTATATCATGTATAGATGTCGTTGTCTTATAATTCATATATCGAAGGCAAAAGTGGAAAATATTATAACTATAATGTTTTACTTTTGTTGTTTTGGGGGCAAAGTGAAGTCTATTTTATTTTTATGCAGTCTTATGGAGGTATAATTACAGTACACTAAATTTCATACAGTTAAGGTATGTTAAGGTATACAATTTCCTCAGTCAGGACAGTTAAGGTGCACAGTTAAGGTGTCCAATTTCCTCAGTCCTGCATCCACCTGTAAAATCAGACAGCACCAAAATCAAGGCGATGCCACCTAATTTAATGTGTAACCATCATGAATTCAACGGGAGATCTTCCCTAGCAGGATGTATATGCGATCTTTATCCCCCTGAGGCATATTGGGTGTTATCTACCAGGACCACCGTAACCAGCACCCCAGCCAGGGGCTCACACAGCACACAGTCCTGGAGGCTGGGAGTCTGAGATCCAGGCGCGGCAGGGCTGGTTTCTCCCAAGGATTCCCTCGCCTCCCTCTCTCCCTGTCCTCACGTGGTCGCCCCTCTGTGTGCGTCTGTGTCCTGATCTCCTCTTACATAAAAATGAGTGACCTCGTTTTACCTTAATTACCTCTTTAAAGACCCAATCTCCAAATACAGGCACATTCTGAGGTCCTGTGGGTTAGGACTTTAACATACGAATTTTGAGGGGCAAACTTCAACCCACGACGATGGGGATTCCTAGAATCCCAAATCCATCTGGTGGTCACTTTTACCCACGCGCACCTCATTCGCTAACAAAGCACTCACGATAATTACTAACCACTCACTCCTTCCTCACACGCAGTTAGTACTTCTGAAAGTGCCCTGTGCAACCAAAATTGGCCACATGTTTGTGGGGTAGCAGGTGCCGAAGACAGAGGGCTCTACTCTTGGAACCACACAGACCCTGACAAGCAAAGTCAGATCTGGGTGCGACGGTGGGAGGGGAGGGAGAGCAGGCACCCCCACCCTGTAACACGGGAGACTTCTCGGTGACGTGATGCCCGAGGTCAGACGCAAAAGCCGTAAGCCCTTGAGGCTCACCCTTGACATCAGTTGTGCTGGCTCAGAGCAGCAGAGGGACACAGCCATCTCGTAGGTTTCTGAGAAAACGTGAATGTTTATTGTTGTGTCCCACAACGGGACGTCATAGTCATCTGAGGCCTCAGATTGACTCGGACTAAGGAGTAAGGCCCTGACCACACGAAACCTTTCATGTGCAGCCCTGGCGTTTGGACTGGAGAAGGGGATGTGGGAAAGACTGGGCAAGGTGTTGGAAATTGTTGAGGAAGAAACATTGAAGGAATTGTCACTGGTGACAACACGGTGAACTGCGCTCTGTGGCTGAGCAATGATTGCAATTCTGTCATGTGCAGTGACTTCAAAGATGAAACTTTAGGGTGGACATTGATTCACTCTGACTGGTGTCCCTGTAAGAAGACGGGATCAGGACACAGGGACACACAGAGAGATGACCGGGTGAGGACACAGGGAGAGGACGCCATCTACAGTGAACCTCATGAACCTTTACAGGTGGCCAGCAAGATCTCCAGCCAAAATAGTGAAAGAGCTTGATGTCAGATGTTAGAAGGCTTGACCAGTAAAAGATGAGTGAAGAGCTGGCCTGTTTGCAGACAGGATGTAGAGAGGACATACAGTGGCCTGCTCTTGTGCGGATTGGAAAATAAAGCTGTTTGCCATCTTTCACCTCTCTCCAGCAAGCAGAGGGCTCTCAAAATAATACATAGCTTGGGGGGCACTGATCTAATCAATGGTGTTGGTGGTAAGATCCTTCCTTAGGGTCTCTAAGGAAGTGCCTAATAGACACTTCCAACTAAACAGAAAACTGCAGGGGGCCATCCCCAACAGCTGGACGTGTCGAAAAGATCACAGAGGAAGGCTAGAGAGAGAGAAGTTGGTTTGGAAAAAGATTGAGTTTGTCTTTTTTTCAAGTGGATGGAGACGGAATTAGACACAAAGAAGTCTGCAGATTTCCAAGGGGGTCACACAGGATCCAGGGCCACAAACACAGACCGAAAGACACTGAAATTATTCAAATGCAGAAAAGAGCTCTGCGATCTCAGGGTTCCTTGGGCCAGAGCAGACTGAGAAATCAACTCCATGGCCATCGTGGACCATTTCTTCAGAAATAGCCATTAAAGGAGACAGGAAAGAAAGGACTTCTCAAAGACCGAATCCAAGCACCATGGGGGCCATTCCCAGGGCAAACAAGGGCCTCATCAAGGCAGGCGCACCCGTTCCTCAGAGAAAGGGGACCATGGCAGCCTTTGTCTGGTGGGCTTCAGAATTCCTGAGGACCAGAGACTGCTTTGTGTTTCTGTTCCTCCCCCTTTCTTGGGACATGTTTATTGTGGTTATTCTGTGTCCTCATTGCATGCTTGGAGTGCGGGGGGGAAATACCGTACCTTTCCGGTTTCCAGGTTTCCAGACCATGAACTGTCCTGACTGTGCTGTATGAGGCTATTTTTTTTTTTTTTTTCAAATATTGGTGTAGTAGAAATCGGCCTTGGTGAGAGTATTTACACCACAGAGATCAGCCAGTGCCACAAATCAGAGTTGTTTTCCCCTAGGATTAGCTGTTAGATATTCATGAGCACACTGCCGCCTCTGGATGGGAAAGAGAAACCGCTGGGCCTGCGGAATATTGTAAGAGCTTCCATTTCAACCCCGAGACAGTGATTGGCTGAGGCTTTAGAAAGCTTTGGAAGTGTATTCTTGCATGAAAGAAAGTGAATAATTGAAGCCAGAGGGCAGTGATGGTAGATCAGTCACACTCATGGCCGTGATCAGCGGCCTCCTGTGTCCATGCCCTTCTCAATATAAGCAGCTTTACCCATCCCGAGGTAGAATCTATGTTTTCATCCCATGATTCAAGTTTGGAAGTAGGAATGGCGCATGAGTGCTCAAGTGTCCCTTCTGAGCCTGACCCCCGGAGAGTTTGTTCCCTTCTGCATTTTGCAGGTGTCTCTTGCTTTCATCTGCACCTCTGCCTGTACTCTGATGTCTCTCCAGACTGGTCTGTTGTAGGACGAGAGTCCCCCATGGAGCTCAGTCAGCCACATCATCCCATTTGGGGCCATCCTGAAATGCTCTTTCCAGCAACCAGCCAGCTAGACAAAGATGGACGCCTGAATCCACCGGGTGTGCCAGGCCTGGCCCAAGAGAACAGAACAAGCTGACCCAGAATTCTAGATCCTTAAAGATGATAAAATAGAACCTTCTGTGACTCTTTGGTTAGTCTGTCCATATCTAGAAAATCACAAGTGTGTTATAATTTTTCTGTCTTAAAACACAAGACAGCATAGGGGCTAAGGAGTGTGTTTGTGAGCTATCGTATGTATGAGATGGTAAAAATAACATATTTCAGTGTGTTAATATATTTATTTCTCTGCATCTAGAAGATGACTAACTTTCCAGCCATTATGTACTATGTTGGTCATCATTCTCTACATTTCAAAAGCAGTAATGAGAAAATTTCACCTTAAAAGGCTTTTTGATTTAACTAAATGACATGTTTGAGGCAGAATCGAGCAGCCTTGTCTATGTGCTGGGTCTCACCTTGGTCTATCTGCAGTCACGGATCCAACGGTACACCTGTATTTACATCTTTTATTTTAACTGAATACTGTTATTTCCATGCAAATAATGGAGATACCGTTAGCTTAAATTTATATCAGCTGTTGTAGTATACAAAATGTTAATTTAGGCTGGCGTCTTTTTGAAAAATTGAAACTAAAGAAAGTTATAACCATCAGCAACACCAGTGTCCCAGGCAGTAATTCCATGAGCTGAGTGTCGCATTGTCTAATTAACAGTGTGCTTTTCAGATTTAGTTCCCAGTTAGTGCATTTTCGATGTTTATTACTAATTTCACTTATCTTGTATAAAATTGTGACCTTTACTGTGAATTCATACTCTCACTCAAATGGTTTTCAGGAAAAAGGAGAATACCATGAATTCCATTTGAATGTTTTGGGATTTTTATGACTAGGTCTAAATGTTAGGAGAGAAAGCACAATGATTTCAAAAGGTTAGTTTTTATATGGCTTTGGCCTTCTCTTTATCAAGTACTTAGTAAATTAAACATCTCAAAAGTATGTATTCATTATTTTTGTACCAAAAATAGCAAAGGAAAATAGAACATAAAATTCTGTGGGAAGTGGAGGCAACCTTATGAATCTCTTCTCTTGCAGAGATTAAGGATTTCAAACTGACTTTAGGGAAATATAAGAATACATTGGAAGATTTTTCACTTTATTATATAAGTTTTTACCTCAGGCTTAATCTGTTTTTGTCTCAGTTTGAAAATTTACATTCTAAAATATGTATTCAATTGGCTATTTTGTATATTATGTATAATATTCATTGTGGCTACAATAAGGAATCTTATTTTTATTTTTAAATTTGGATCATGAAACAAAGGGCTATTCATAGAAACAGTTTAAATTCTGCTGTCCGTAAGGATTTTTTTAAATAAAATTATCACTATTACAAATAGTGTTAGTACTACCATTAGCAGTTTTTTTTAATGTTCATTTATGAGAGAGACAGAGACAGAGACAAGCAAGGAAGGAGCAGAGAGAGAGGGAGACACAGAATCCGAAGCAGGCTCCAGGCTCCAAGCTGTCAGCACAGAGCCCAATGCGGGGCTTGAGCTCACAAACTGTGAGATCATGACCTGAGCTGAAGTCAAACACTTACCTGACTGAGCCACTCAGGCGCCCCTAGCATTAGCATTTTTAAACACTGTGCCTCATTACTTGAAGGAGTGAAGAATGTTATCACATCCACTGGAAATTGTGTCTGTCTACAATATGAAGCATGATATGAGTAAATTAAAGTTTTCAGAGGGAATGTTCTTAATGTAATGGTTAAGATCACGTGTTTGGCAACAAAATAGAACTCAGGAATTTTTTTCCCCATTAGGCCCATTATTGTCTTTAAGTAAATTATTTAAAATCCATAACCTCATTTATTATAATTTTTTATTATTTCTTAAAATGTTTATTTATTTTAGAAAGAGCACAAGCAGGGGCGGGGCAGAGAGAGGGGAAAACAGAGAATCCAAAGCACGTTCCAGGCTGTCAGCACAGAGCCCGATGCGGGGCTCAGACCTACAAACCGTGAGATCATGACCTGAGCCAAAGCTGGACACTTAACCAACTGAGCCACCCAGGCGCCCCAGTAGCCTTATTTTTATTGATAAAATGGAAATAATAAGAACAGTAGTAACAGTAGTTCTATAGGAGGAAAATTGTGAGGAATAAATCACATATATGAGCAGGATGGAGCATGGTAAATTATTTGCTTCCCAGAAAGGAATTGAAATAAAAACATGAAATGGGGCTTTTTCCAATAAAATTAAGAACAGGAAATAGTAAAATCATATAGCACTTTGTTTTTGAAAAATGTCTGGTCTGGAGATTAAATAGACATTTCGAGAGAAGCATCTCTAATCGCGTTCTCAATTGCCAGGAGTCATGTAAAGGGCAAAACAAGTTTTTTTTCTGAAAATTTACATAGATATATCCAAATCTGAAGAGGATACATGATATTGGCCTTTCTCCTGTTCTCCTTCTGATGAGGTTGTGATGGAAAACTAAGCAGAGAGAGTTGAGTCTCAGAGGGTTAGGAACCATGGGGCTCACTCTCTCTGGCCACAATGAAGGGTCATGACTATGTGTTGAATTGTGGGAATGGTTTAAAGCTATGGAGAATTCGTCCTTCCCTGGGGACTTAAACAACACTGGCTAGACAGGCTGCATCCTGCTTCAGGAGAGCAGCCCTCACTCTCTGCTCAGATGGAAAAATGAGCTGCAAGTAGAGAATCAATTAGAAGCCATCGATTTGCAACAAAACAAAAGGATGCTCTTACTGATCTAACAGCCCAGCCTTGGAAATATGAAATTTATGATATGTTAGTTATATGAGCATACTGCAGGAAAAGAATCAAATGCAAAAGGAAAAAGAAAAGAAAAGAACAATGAAATCATGCAGTGTCAAATGCATTACATACAATAGAAAAAAACAAAAGAAGAATTTGAATGAAAAATGTCAAGGATAGATAAAAATATAGTAATACAAAGTTAAGAAGAAATTTTTAAAATGAGATGATAAAAATAACATAAAGATTCGAAATCAAGACTAAAGGAACATCATCACAGACCCAATATGTAAAACGTCAGGATGTCAAGAGCAAAGGAGAAATCTCTAGGGGCGCCTGGGTGGCTCAGTTGGTTAAGCATCCAACTTCAGCTCAGGTCATGATCTCACAGTCTGTGGGTTTGAGCCCCATGTCGGGCTCTGTGTTGAAAGCTCAGAGCCTGGAGCCTGTTTCAGATTCTGTGTCTCCCTCTCTCTCTCTGACCCTCCCCTCCTTTCTCTCTGTCTCTCAAAATAAAATAAAGACATAAAAAATGTTTTTAAATAAAAAAAAGAAGAAATCTCCAGGCATACAAAATGGGAGAAGGCAGCCATCTACAAGCCAATGAGAGCCCTCAGGAGAAACCACCCCTGTCCACCCCTGTATCTTAGACTTGTGGCCTCCAGGAGTGGGAGAAAACAAATATCTGCTGTTTAAGCTCTCAGTATGTGATATTTGTTACACAGCCAAGTCTAACTATTACACTGTCCAAATTTATATTATGTTCCAGGGTGCTGGTGTCGGGGAGGGTGGTCAGTTTTAGCGCAGGCATTTCACAGCAATATTCCCTCCCAAAATACAGAGGGTCAGCATTAATATGACCTGGGGGAATACACTGGTGACCATGTGAGGCTTTCATTTAGGGACAGCAACTCAGCCAAGCAGACGGCTCCTACCAACCCCACACCATTGTAGGCAGAAGGAACCGGAAGATATCATCATGAAGCATCAACTCAGATACAACCTAGTCAGTTAAGAATAGAAATGAAAACACTCAAAGGCAGAAGAGAGAAAATGTGATGAAGACACTATGTTGAGCATGAAAATATAAAGCTCTCCTAACTAAGAATATTATAGTCACCTGGCACCCGAGTGGCTCAGTCGGTTAAGCATCTGACTCTTGGTATTAGCTCAGGTCATGATCTATGGCTCGTGAGTTCGAGCCCAAGTCGGGCTCAGTGCTGACAGCGCAGAACGTGCTTGAGATTCTTTCTCTTTCTCCGACTCTCTCTCAGCCCTCCCTCACTCATGCACTCTCTCTCTCTTTTTCTCTCAAAATAAATAAAAATAAACTTACAAAGAGCATTTCATTCACAGACCTACCAGACATATCATAATTGTTGACAAAGTAATCAAAATAATAAAGCCAACCAAAAAGTCAGACGTTCCAGAGAACAGGACAACTAATTAGAGACTGAATTTTCTTTCTTTCATAGCAATGATAACACATGTAGTAAAACAGTGGACAAAAATCACATCTATAATATCTTCTCTTTATGTTTTTCCTCATATTTCTTTCTGTCCTTAGAATGGTCACTTAGGGGGTGCCTACGTGACTCAGCCGGTTAGGCGTCCGAGTCTTGATTTCAGCTCAGGCTCGTAGGTTTGAGCCCCACATCAGGCTCTGTGCTGATAGCGTGGAGCCTGCTTGGGATTCTCTCTCCCTCTCTCTCATTCTCAAAATAGGTATCTCCACCCCTCGTTCTCTCTCTCTCTCCCTCTCTCTCTCTCTCTCAAAATAAATAAATACACTGAAATAAAAAAAAAAGGTCACTTAGGAAATGCCCTGTTAAGAAAGACTACTTCCTTGAAGTTCAAGTATGCTTTCAGTTTAACTTATTTTTTTTGTTAATGTGGGGAATTTAAGTGAAATTAAATTAATATAAAAAATACCAGGTAGACTCCAGACCTATCTATCACTGAGGGCTAGCTCTCTCTCTCTCTCTCTCTCTCTCTCTCTCTCTCTCACTATCTGACTAATTATCCTTCCATTTCTGCTTACACAGAGTCCATGTCACTCACGGTCTTGCATGGTTAATAATCACCTAATAAAAATGATAAAATTCATACTGGACTTTGGAATGATGTGTCACTTCTTGATTATCTTTCACATGAGCCTTGAGTGTCCACAAAGCATTTGTGTCTGTTTTTTCAGAAATAACAAGATTACTATTGTATTAAAGATCTGTGGCAGTGATTCGTAAGTGTGCAAGTATAAAAATTAGTTACTTCAGAACACACTCTGTCTGTGTCACGGAGTCTTTTTTCCTCTTTCCCTCCTTTCATTTCACTGTTTATTCTCACTCCTGTCACATCTGTGTGCAAGAGCTATAGTGCTATCAAGAGACGTAAGAAATGCTGTCGGAGAGACGAACATGGCGGGGGTCAGTGACCCCTGCACATTTCCGCCTAATCATTCTGTACCTTCCGAGATGAGTTATCAACACTTTCTTTTCTTAAGTTCTGTTTCTATGGCAACATTTCTTCCTAGCTTGCCATCTACATGCCAATTATTAATCTATTTTCTACATTTACTTATTACCTGTTATTTATTTATTTTGTAATACCAGTCCATTACTTCTTTTGAAGTTCTGTCTCACTGGTTAGAAAGGGCGGGTTTCAGGGTGTGCAGGATTTGGCTTCCGAGGACACACCCGTAAGTCCAGGGTCCATGGTCTTTACTCTAGGATATATGCTTCACCTCGTTTGGAATCTTCTCCACTTTCTTCCCCAACTTCATTAATGAAGAATGTATTTGCTGCGATATCCTCTAACTTGCTTCTGTGTATCCTTAGCTGTGTTTGAAAAAAGAGTCCCCATGTTGACACATAATGTTTCTAGTCACCGTTACTAAGAAACACAACTCTTGATTTCACAGGGTTCAATTCTTGACTCTTGGAGAAATTATTTTCTGCTGAGCACTCTCCTCTCTTCCAAGAGTAGGGTTTTTAATTTTTTTTTTCCTCTAACAATTTGAAGCCCTTCATCTCTGACACTTTCCTAGCTTTTACCGTGAAGGCATGTGGTGCTGCCACTTTCTCTCTAATTAACCTCTCAGACTGTGTGTCTGAGTAAATGGTTTAACGTGACTCATGATCTTGAACTTTTATGAGGGTTAGATTGTTTTGAACTATAACCACATGTGCCAAATATAGTTAAAACATTTAACACATCCATTACAGATTCAAACACAAACACCTTTTATGCTGTTACTGGATGGTAAATGGATGCTTTGAAGAAAAGCAAGAGCCTGGTTCCAGGGAGGCTGGAGTAGGCACTCGGTGGTATTTATCGGGGTTCTTCAAGTCTTGAAGGGACTGGACACATTGGGAGCCTGCAGAGCAGATGGAGGTGACAGCCTCAGCGGACACTAGATGGTCCCTGTCCATTGGGAGCATAACATTGCTAGGACACTCATGGCCATGAGACGGTGCCTGGGGGAGAGTTACTAAAAATGAGGGCCGGTGACAAAATCAACCTACCAGCAAATGAATGATGGACTCCAACAAATAGCACTAACTATGCATGGATATGCTGTAAGCACCTTGGCGCTTTATGACAGCTCAGTTCCCACGCATTTTTCTTTCCTGGCAAGTTCAGCTCTTACAAAGCTAGCCTGCTAAGCAATAAATGAACGACGCTGCTGGTCAGCCGTCATTTTCAGGAAGCTCAGATAAGCAGGGGGAATGCGTGTCCCAGGACAAACTGGCCTTTCTCGCAGATGACCCATGGTTTTGTATTTGCGCTGCCTTGCACTGTTCAAACATCTCTGCTGAGAGGCCATACGTGTTCCTTGCACGATTCTTTCACGGGCAGGTGGTGACTCTACAGTGATACCCATGCCCCGTGCACATGCAGCCCTGGGACTCGCATTGGCCAGGCCAGTGCAAACAGACATAACAAGCATGCACGGGGTACACATATGCTTTGGTTGTGTGAATCCATTGGAATTTGGAGTTTTTTGTTACTGAGGCTAACTTTGCACATCTTTACTGGCAGATCATGTTGATCATGTTGGTTCCTTAAAGAACAGATGTTGCCTCTCATCCACGATTATGTTCCAAACCTAGCATTTTTCTGTGTTATTTTTTTGGACCTGAATGAATGCTTTCAACTAAGCGTCATTAGAGGAGACCAGAAGTTCAACTCATCAGTGTGCCTGACTGTTTCATGAATTCTCTTCTTCACGACTTGGCACCATCTTGGCTGACTTTCTCGGTCTTGGAAAAGACTACTGTGCCTGAACACATGCCTTTCCATCATGAAAATGGTGAAACGCATGGATGTGTCAGGACAGGAGAATGTACAGGTGTCACAACGTGCCTGCATTCTGTCATCTTTACTTTTGATGACTGTTTCTCAGAGTGTGTGCTGAGACCAGAAATTCTGGAGTGCTCTCATTCTGCCTCCCGGAACGAGTTTTGGACTGGGCTATGACTTCCTGCTCCATGACTGAACGTGTCTTCAGCCTCTCCACCTCCCCCCCGTGTGGTCACCGTACACTTCTCATGTGACAGAACATCGTGCTTGCCTAGCATTCTTGTGCGTACAGGAATTTAAAATATTACCAATAGTCACTGGAGGGAACTGGGGGAAAGAGAGGACACGAGATAGATTTGCAGTGATTTGAGTGAAGTTATTCCATTACTGAAAATTCAATTAGTGTTTTTCTGCAATTTATGGCAAATTCGTCAGATCTGGTCTTTTGCCACACATCTGGGTGAACTCCAAAGTTAAGGTTGGACTATTGTCTCATCCCATTTCATGTGGCTGGATCCACGTGGTCTTTGGTTCAGTGTTAGGAGCTGTCCTTTATAAAACACACAATTCTCTGCTATTTGGCAAAATTTTATCAAGGGATTGTTAATGCGATTCGCTCTATAATAACACCTTCTGATCTGGTACAACATAGATTTTCTGTAAGTATTAACAGTAATGAAGAATAGGCATTATAGCGGCACCACATTAGGGAAGATAAAACGCCCCATTGGGCTTTAAAAAGGAGCCCAATACAAATGTGACATTTACTTAACTATAGAGGCATGAATGGTAATGCTACAATTATGCTAAGAGCTGGAGAAGTATTATTAAAATCTTTTAAAACAGCCAGTCTCCCCACCTTTGGATGCTTGCTTTGCTTTGTCCTTTTTGAAATCGTTTCTGTCGTAGCCACGGGCAGCAGTGAGTCCCAACCAGCGGCTGCAGGGAAAATGATAGAATTTGGTGATGACTGTCTGGAATCGGAGGCGTTTGATTTTCCCTAGTTCCTCCCAATACTGTGTTCACCAACCAGACACTCTTTGTTGGAATTTCTAGTGGCAATCTTCTGTCGTGTTCTTACTTGGTGGGCCTCTACTGTTTGTGTGTGTGTGTGTGCGTGCGCGCGTGGTTTTATTTGTTTTGTTTTGTTTTTATGTTGAGAATTTCTTTTCCTTTTTTTTTTTGCTTTTTTTATTTTCCACACTTAAAATTTTATAAGGCAGATAATAAGTGAGGTTCTGTCTTTATTTTTAAGATGGTGTCTAATGGCAACTGGATATACACTGGATATGTTTTCTTGAAGCATCAAAAAGTGAATAAAAATATAATCAAGTCCCTTTCTATCTGGCTAGAAATTGCAATCTGTTTCTGATAATTCTTCATAGTAACTATTGGAATTAAAATAAATATTGCAGTATATAACCTGAATAACCCACTATCTGATTGCTCAAAATTCTTTCAATTAAAACTAACAGGTCAAATTAAAATTAAAACTAACAGGTCAAGTAAAAATTGTGGGTTAACATGGAGGATTTATTTTTATTTTTCATTTTTACTGTGGGATAGGTCCATTCCGAAATAAGGTTTTTCTCATATTTTTTTCTTTTATTTGGTCTTTTTGGCAATAATACTTTGTGTTTGTATTAGTGATAATTTATTTTTAATAACACTGAGAAACAAGTCATGCATTTGGTTGGTTGTATTGATATGAAGAGAACTTTACTGCATAAAATGAATAAAATTAAGTTTAGAATGACAGAGTGGAAATGGGAGTTACATATTGTCATATATATAAACATACATATTAAAAATTATGTATTTCTTTTCCACTTAAAATCCAGTTTACCCAAGAAGTACATATTCTGGTTTCATATTTTATTAACTTTGAAGTTTTCTTAAAGTAAATGAGTATTTCCAATCTTCTTTCTAACCTTTACTAATGAAGACCATAAAACATCCCAGAACATCAATATTTGAATGCTGCCCTGAGTGGTTTTTAGACATTATTAATTTAGATATGTCTGAATTTAATATCATTAATAAATGGATCCATTACATTGTAATAATAATAATATCTATTACTTCAACTTTTTTGAAAAGAGTTTTTCTTTCTTCCCTACCTAGATATTTATGGGTGGCATAGGAGATCTCTCAGGATAATATGTTTTGGCCCCCAAACAAGCTAAAAATTATGAACACATTTGACTTTGCTCTTGAAGAATGGAAGAGAAGTGACATACTCCGTCTTCTTCCTTGAGGAGTGGGATGGAGTCCCATAAGACACAATGTGGGTCATGTGAGAATAGGGCCATTCTGCATGACAGGTGATGAGGGGACACAGTGGGGGAAGCCTAATACAGCCAAGTGCCCCCTCAGAACTCCTTTCGGGGTCTTCTCAACCCAATTAAAATGTCATAATCAGCACCCAAATAACGAGGTAACTTACCAAACACGGGTCAACCATGGTCTTATTATTTCAGCCTAACCATGGTGTGTCTCTCTGTCACCTATATCATCTTTCTGCCACCTATTAATCTACTTGTCTGTTAGGTCTATTATGTAACTACTTCCGTCTGTCCATTTATCTATATCTGTAGCTCTCTATATTGTGCAGTTAATAGACGCTGGATGGGTAGTTAGATGGACAGACAGACACGAAGACACACACTTTGTGTATAGGGAAACATGAAAATGTTTCATGAGTGCAAAAGCACACACACTATCTCATATTGACTGTGTTCTGAAGAGGAACTTCCTTCCACTATTTCTTTGTGAGGCTTAAGTTGCCTACGTCTATAATTCTAAATATGTTTATACTCTAGGATGACCATATATCCTCACTTCTAAGTGTCCTGAGACCTTTTCTGGTTTAGAATTTGCTCCATTTTATTATTGTTTAAAATTTGAACCATGTGTTTTAATTTTCATTAAAATAAGTTTAGAGTATAAGAAGTATAAAGCTGGGTACAAGAGATTTCTACCTTAGAGTTTCAGTTTCTACTGTGGAGAAAGCTCTTAGTCTGGATTTTCAGTGAAATCTGATGACCCACTCACTGGTGATAGCCACACCCACCCAGCCCCGGACTCTGGACAGCCGCCCTGCTGCTGTTCCCACGTGTTTGACGCAGGAAGAAGCTAGTGAAATGCATCCTGAGGGGTACAGGAAGCCAGGGAGTTATTGGTTAACTGCTCTTAAAATGGGGGATGAGTAGGTGAGTAGAAGCTTAGCTAGTCTTGCCGTGAAGTGCGTACGAAATAATCTGACATTCTCAATACAACAGCACTGGCACTTACTATGTAGGACAAATCCACAGTGATTTACCTCATAAGCTCTGTGGGTATCTGTGCGCTAAAACTGAAGGCAGACGTTGAGTGAAAACAACACGAGATAAATACGATGCACATTGTAAAAAGTGTTCATTGGCAGTTACCACCCACCACCGTGCCAGGGATCCCATGGGACCCATGGGACATCTCAGGATTGGCTTCAGAAGTCCTGTGCTCTTTTAAGAACTCTGTATTCATCGAAGATGATATAACATGTGCGGAAGATGCATACATAACATCAAGTAATATCTCTAAGCAAGGCTTAATTATTCCAATAGCTTTGAGAGTTCTTCCAGCCAATCAGTGGGACACCCAATGTGATCTTGTGTGACTCCTGACATTTCTTGGGAATTTACCCCATGTTCTCTGAGGGTGCTTGGTAACTGCCTCCGTTGACGATCTCTTGAAACATATTCTGAGCTGAGTGTTCCTCTTCTATTGCATCTCATTCCCAGTGTGATGCCATTCACCTTCTGCCAGGCAGAATTTTATCCCTACTTTAGTTCTGTTTGCTGTTATAATCGTGTCTGCTTATTTTCTGTACATTTATTTCCATGGAATTTCACAAACGTTGGGAGAATAATCTTTGAGTTCAGTCACTATCGTAAATTGGGAGCTTATCTATCTACATTTTTAAATTTAAACTTATTAGGTATAACATACATGCAGTGAAATGCAAATATCTTAATTGTACAACTGGATGGATTGGCCCTACATATAAACTCAAGTAGCCAGCAGCCAGATCACAGCACAGACCATTTCCAGAACCCCAAGAGAGCCCTCCATGTCCCAGCACATGGGCTGTGAACCCCAGTGGAGGCCCCTCCTGTGACTTATCATGGGGCAAAGGGAGAGGAAGTAATTTTCTATTAACTCCCATCTGCTAGGACTGCCTCTTGGGGCTGTGACTCTGCGGAATCCTTGGCGGAACAAAGATTCTCTGCAGCCAGAGAAGCCCTTCGGCAGGGCTGCAGATGCCCGTGGAAGATGGGAGTCCGCAGCTCGCACAGGCGCCATGAACTCGAAGGACATACGGGCCAAGCATCCGTAGGACGGCGGCGGTCACCCTCTGTATTGCCAAGATCAGTGCTGGCTCCACATTATACCCGCTCTGTCTTACTACTGATTCTTTAAGGAGATGAAAGTCATAATTATTAAAAAAAAAAAAAAAAAAAAAACACCCAAAAAACAGAAAACCACCGCAGAAAGACCAGTGTAACAAAATTCACACAGTAATTCCCGCCGTGATTTACGTTCATCATCAGCTCTGCTACACCATTCTAGATGCCCCGATCTTAGGTTGTGCTGGTCTGGATCACTTGCTCACTGGGCTGAATTAGAACTTTATCCCATAAGCTGTGACTCCCTACCTACGGGCCAGGTCAGTCTGTGATAGTTGAAATTGCCCTTTGGCAGAGATCTCAGGGAGCAGGGGCATGCAGAGCAGGGATCCTAGGGGATCCCCTGAGATCTAGATGCACTCCTTCCTGTACCTGTAATGTAGCAGAAAGGCCATTTTATGTGGTTCATGGGGTCAGTTACCCTTATTGCTATAGTCACTCCTTTCTGTCAATAAGAGAGTTTATAGTTTTTAGAGATTCTATGGTTTTTGTGGTTTAATTAGCAAAAGTAGAGACAAGAGACCACAGACTTCAAGATTCTGCCCCATCACCCTGGGGACTAAATGTAAATATCCTTAATCGACTTGTTTTCTTAATATTTGAAGAGAGTTTTTTGCAGATTATATTTTTAAATCTTATTTTAAAAATGCCTTGTCAATGATTAATACATTACTATAGGCAGAGAAACTGAAGGCACTTTGCCATTCAGTAATGACACAAAACATAGGGGATTTAGGAATTACATGTGGCCACGCCCAAGGCAGACCAAACATGAACTCATGGCTGATGTGACCAGTGGCTGCACATTTTGCACTTCTACCAAATGGCCAAATCATTTTAGTAAGTGGAATATGAACATGTGCTGTGCATGTGCACACCTGCCTCAGATAAGTGGTTGGCAGTCAAAAGCTTTGGGTGGAATGCCTATCATGTCTTCTGGTTGAAGAGCTCATTCCCACCGCAGGACCAGAAAACCTCATCGGTCAGAGCTTCATGTTGCAGGAATAGGAATCACAGACTTCCCATCAGATCACTGCGATTATAATGAGAAAGGCCGTGCCTACTTCTACTGTCACCACGTCTTCTAACTATCAGTGACGTAACATAAATAATAGCCATTGGTTAAAACTGCAGAGTGCATCTTGAAGAACAGTGCCTGGGCCTCTTGCCCAGTGTTTCTGAATGTCAAGGCTGCCGTTCTTCATTCCAGAAAGCGTACAGCCATAGCACAAGTGTTTTGATAGACTAGTGGATTTCATGGTCATGACCAGAGTTGCACATTTTTCCCCAATAAAATGGGTCTCCTACATGAGGTGATGTTAAGCAGGCTCCTGTGTTAATAAATGAAATGCAAGATGCATTGGGAGTATCTTGTGGCAGAAAGTTGGGAAGTGCTAAACATCCACACACGTTGACAGGACACGTCGTAAGGATAAGTCAACGGAAAGAGCTCCCAGTGTCCAAAACAGAAACATACGAACAACAGAATAATTAAAGTAATATTGGCTTGTAATCCAAAGTATGAAATAATGTCCAAAGTGATATAAATGACTGAGTAAATAAATGGGGGATAAGAGAATAAATTCCCCATGAAAAATAAAATCCAAATATTCTACCCTCAGACAGGGAGAGCCTAAGTCCTCACTCCTCACACATGAGCTATGTACGGTGATGTCTTCCAGAGTGTAAAATATAGGGAGAGGGTAGGGGGAGAGTGACCTTCTGATGCAGAAAGGCGACAGCCAGGTGGTCAAGGTCAGCAGCAGTGAGAAACAATGTTGGTGGTGGGTGCCTCAGATAAAATGTGATGAACACAGCACTTGATCTGTGTGGTCTTTCTTCCCCAAGAGCAAAAACAAACAAAAACAAACAAAACAAAGGAAACCCATGTTGCCCATGAGGAAATAATGCAGGCAAAGTGCAACAGAGGGGAGGTCTACAAAATGCCTCTTGCTCTTCAAAACTGTCTCGGTCATCAAAAACAGGCAAAATGTGAGAACTTAGGAGCCTTAGGAGACGCGACATTTAGAAGGAATGCGGTGTCCTGGATGGGAACCTGGGGCAGAAGAAGGACGATGGGGCAGCACCATGAGTATCTGAATAACAGATGGCCTTTGGCGGATAATAAAGCATCCATATTGTTTTATTAATTGCCCCTTTTAATTACCTATTGGTAATTAATACGGGGGCACCTGGGAGGCTCAGTCATCAAGCGTCCAGCTCTTAACCCCAGGGCTGTGGGTTCAAGCTCTTTATCTGGCTCTGTGCCGAGTGTGGAGAGCTGTCCCTCCCCCCTCCCCCTCTCTAAAATAAAAACATAAACATAAATAAAAATAAAAATCTACCAGAATATATTGCATACAATTTTGTGTTGCATTAAATAACTTTTGTGTTTCTGAGAACATGTGTTTATCCTAATCTGAGCCGTGATCACTTTGCTTTGTTTTCTTTGTTAGGACGGGATTTCATTTCAAAGCCAGGTTAAATACTTGATGCTGTGTCCTACCACGGAAAACATCTCTTTATTATGCCTCTTAATTCCAAACAATGGCCACATCGGTCGAGTCAGAAATTTATAAAATGGAATTGCTCACATTGTGTTTTACTATTTTTTTTTTCTGAGGGAATCTTTTTTCTTACAAAAAGTGACTTGCTTTTACTTTCCTATAATGAAAAGCTTCACTTCTCCTCAAGAAGAACATTGTCAGAACCCCTCAGTGGTAAAGCTGTGTTTACTTTTTTGCCTTTGGCAGGTCATGAAGGATGTCAGCTTGAGTGACTTAGAAAGTCTTGCTCCTAAGAATTCAAAGAACGTGCCTAGAGCTGCAAACAGAACAATATGGCAAAGGAAGGAGGAACACTCCTTGAAGAATAAATTAATTCCAGGCTCTTTGTCTACACATAGCTACAGGCTTACATTGTGTAGCGTTATGAGATCCAGACCTCTGGATAATGTTAAATGTGGGCCAATGTCACATTTATATTTTCTTTTTTGGAAGAGCACAGCTTTGCTTTAATACACATGGGTGGGGGAGACATAAATCTGCAATCAAATTGGGGAAAAAGCATTGATTATTAGGATTCAGATGGTCCTCGATTTGACTGAGCTCTGGTGCTGATTAGATGTGACCCTTTAGACAAATTTGCTCATATCCCTGAGGCAAAGTTTTCTTATCTGTAAAATCCGATAATAATATATGCTGCTGTAGACTGAATGTTGGTGCAAGTTCACATGTCGCAGCCTCATCCCCAAGGTGATGGTGTTAGGAGGTGATGTGGTCATGAGGGTAGAACCCACGTGATGGGATTAGTGTCCTGATGATGAGACCCCAGAGAGGCCCCTCGCCCCTTCCCCCGTGTGAGGACACAGCCAGAAGACACCAGAAGGACCCGCCAGCGCCTGGCTCTCGAACCCCAAGCCTCTAGAAGCCAGCACCCGTGGCTGAGAAGCGCCCAGGCTGCGGTGTTCTATTTTGCAACAGCCAGAACCTACTAAGACATGTGAGGCGTGGTTGTCATGAGACTTAGAATTAATGTGTGTACTCAGGCTTTGGAGTTAACACATGACTGGGAGCTCTTTGTCGAGGATATTCTTGTTCTGAATTACCCATTGCCCTTTTCTACAAGTGCCCCGTTTCCCTTTTGGGGAAAGAAGTGTCTGTAGATGGTGATTGTGTACTTTCTGGTGCCCCAACTCGAAAAGCTGGAGGGAACAGATGCCCGCCACCCCGGCTCCGGTCTCCATGCAGGCAGGTGCATGAGCCAGCCCGGCCGACAGGACGCAACCAGCGGGACAATGTAGGGATGAGCCAGTGGTGTAAAGTCAGAAGGTCAGGCACCACAGTGTCCTAGGCCATCACGCCTCAGATTTGCTCCTGGGTTCCTTGCAGAGTGCTCTGAATACCTGCCCCTTCCGTTCCTGCCCTGAGGTCTCCATCAAACCCGCAAACCCCGAACTACCTTTGAAGTACCCCCCCGCCTTTAGTTTGTGAAAGTGGGTGTGAGGTATTGCATGATCTTGAGTAATCCCTCTGCAAGTTCTGATTCTTCATATATGGCATTGGGATGATAATACCATTGATTGATAGGGTCTGTGATCAGTAAATTAATTCATGAAAAGAATCCATAAGAGTAGAGAATATAATTTGTCAGCTGTATTTAACTGACTAAAAATAATGCAGTGCTTTGAGAACTCTGATATTAATAGACTCTTCTGAGCACCAATGCGAGGAAACAAAATGTTCATTTAGAAGAACAAACGTTTAGAACGGGTGTTATTACACTGTTGTTCTAGAAGCATCACCCCGTGGTTTCCTGTGAATTTGGCTGATGTCTTCCTTGCTTATCAAATACTCCCAATGCTTAGAATGTATTTAGAGCTTCAAATCCCGGCGGAGACCAGGCGCTTTTCTCTCAGGACATCTTTTTGTGTGTCTTCTGACTTCGCCCATCGTACAATGGTGTAACCCACAACTCTTATTTTTATTTGCAGTAAAATAGTTATAGTTCAGCAATTCTAAAATAAATAGCTTGCTACTTTGGTCAAAAATTAATCTACTTTTGTCCCACCTATTCATGGCAGTGATGGATTTCGGCAAATCAAATAGAACAAAGTTCTCCTTTATTATAAATAGGTTGTGAGGTGACTGGTAGGAAGGCTAATTTTTCATAACCTTGATGTGCTAGACAAGGCTCAGAGAATTTTCATCTTTTACCCCAATTTATACAAAAATAGACTTCTTACAACTGAGGACTACAAACCTTCATGAAACAACATATATAAAGTCAGTATGTACAAAATTAAAACTGTTGCAAGTTGTGAGTAATGCCTCAGGCAAATAACTTTTAAAAACTTCAGAATACTTTGTATTTACAGCAAAAATGGAAGAGCATTAGATGCATTAAATGCTCTTTATTAGACAGACATCGTACCCCAGATGTTTTGGTAAATTATGGGAAGACGTGTAGGGTAATTTGTCTTCCTAATATATGTTTCTATGGATGTGCCTGTCCTTTCATGATGCAAATTAGGTGTAATTAGACATCTTTAGTACTTAAACTCAAAAAAAATTTTTTTTAAGTGTGAATTCAGATTGTTGTCCAAGAAATAGTCCTTCCTCAGCTACTTGACAGTAATGTACCTTTGTACAAAACCCACCACTCACCTAATAGGAGCATGAAACAGGTTCGGGGGTGGGGGGCAGGGGACAAAGATGCCCCCCGGCTTCTCTGGGCCCACGCTGGGTGCCGCGAAGCCCCGACTGTGGTGAATGCTCAGGTGTGACCTGGGGAGGCAGGTAGTGCAGCAAGAGTGACACTAGACTCCTTCCTAAGGAAACAAACAGGTACACTCACTGCCATCTTTGACCAGTTTTCTGGTCTTTGTGGTCTATTGAGGCATCCGTCCAACATCCAGTCCAAAGGGGTCCCCAGCCTCCTCTGGAGAAACGGCTCTCCTGTCAGTGACAGGGCTTCTCTTAGCATCGTGTGGGGGTGCATCCAGTGGTCCCACAAATGCCAATGCTGTCATCTCATAGGAGTGGGAGAACAGCACGTTATCAAATGGATTTCATGAAACCTTTGCAATTGACTTTGTAAAATCACATCTGGCCGCTCTGACAAAAGCATTTAGGGTCAACACCTGACATCCCAGTCCAGATAGAACATATTAGCACCCTTGCAGATACTGACAGGTGTTTAAAACAAAAGGCATGTGTAATAATTACAGTTCAGTGTAATGAAGATAAAGAGCTGAGAACCTCTTCGTTTTGCTTACTTTTGTATATGATCTTCAAACAGGAGGAGGAGGAGAAACACCAGGAGAGAGTTGGCAACTGCAAAAAGGAGGGATTTTAAAAGGAGTGCAAAGTGTTTACAAACCACTAGTGTATTGCAGTGACGTCCGAGGCAATGTGGGGGGAAAGGGAAGGCACAGTGCCTCCCATCAGAGTGTTTATTTATGGGGGTTCATAGTCAGTGCAGGTTGGACAGAAATGAACATTGTAAAAAAGTAGACCTAATCTTCAAAAGAGTGCTAAAGAATTATTTCAAATTACAGTTGCGAATGGAATCATATATATCTTGCCCCCTTTCTCATTAATATTTAATGGCATGATAAGTTCATTGCTGATCCCAAGGCAAAGTTGAAGTTCTGATGGTGTAAGGAAACCCCCATCCCACTTTTCTTTTTCCCTCTGCAGTCATACCCCTTTATCTGTATATCTCTCCAATATATCCTTCCTATATAAATTTCTTTCCATTATTCTTTTTTTAACACATCCAAAAATATTCATTTTGGAATACCTTTGGGAGTGTTTGTAGGACTTTTCACTGTTTGTTTATAAAGAAGACTAATAATACAGATTTCCTAGGAAACATCTTTCCATTTGCGGAATAAACTCAACAAATTTTTGGTCAGATAGTCCATTTGATTTGTGATACTTTATAATTTTAAGCGATGCAGTATTTCATTAGCTTTCTTGTACAATTTCTGAAACCAGAACTATATTTGCTTTATAAAGCAGTCTCAGCCTGTGTTCGTGTTGACAGGGGGCAAAGAAATGTGTTTTTGTCTTAGAACTTCACAATTATTCATCATTTGAGCAATTGGAACATGAGGATTTAGATACATATGTCTTTGGTAACACTTCCAAATTGGTTAACTCGATTAAAATGTTCTTCTGGTTACAATTTTCAACCATTGCATTAGTACTAATTGATAAGGCCTCATGGCTATGTTGACTTAAATAGGCAGAGCAGAAGGAAAGAGCCTTTTATCCATCATGAAGAGCAGTGAACAGGCCCACCAAAGGAAGGAGGCGTGCTAGCGTCTGTCTGTCTGTCTGGAGCCCAGATACATGCCCCCTTGGTTCAGGAGGGCTGCAGGAGCCGGAAGGATCTACAGAGCAGTGGATCCATATGATCTACAGGCTGTGTTGAGGAGTTTTGTTGTTAAGTTAGGAGAAGGTAACTGGATTATTGGGATCACTGGGGACACTGTGAGATCTGTGTTTCAAAGCCCTGACTCTGGATGCGGCGTGGAGAATGGGATGGTGGCAGCGGGTGGCGGCTGAACATGCAGGAGGAGCCCCAGGTTGGCCAGGACGAGATGAGGCGTCTCCAGCAGATGGTGGTGCTGGGCGTGAAGAGCTCCAGTACAGTTCGAAAGGCATTTAAGAGGCAAAAATGGTAGATTCACCATTGATACCAAGCGATTTACCATGAGTGGTAAATTGGAAATGTAAGGAAGGGAGAGACAGGGGCTCTATGGGCGTGATGGGCTCCATTCATTGACGCACAAAATATTGGGAGCTGGTAAGGGTTCGCCATATCTCCTCAGTGACTTCTTACGGTAGAAGCGTTTGCCCTCCTGGGATTCACCAACACAGGACGCGGTCTTCATCGTACACATTTCTTCAGGCACTTGACCACCTTGGTTGTGTTTTAAAAACTCTTCTTTGTTCAAGACATGATCCTTGTAAACTTTGCCAGCTGTGTGACTTATTTTAAATGTGGAGTGAAATTGGGGCACCTGAGTGGCTCAGTGAGTTAAGTATCTGACTCCTGATTTTGACTCAGGTCATGATCTCATGTTTCGTGAGTTTGAGCCCCTCACTGGGCTCTGTGCTGACAGTGCGAGTCTGCTTGGGATTCTCTCTCTCTCTCTTTCTCTCTCCTTCTCTCTCCCTCCCTCCCTCTTCTGCCCTCTCTCTCTCTCAAAATAAGTGAAACTTAAAACAATTAATAAAAAATGTGGAGTGAAATTACTTTTCATTTTTATATGTGCCTGGTTTTTTTTGTTTTTGTTTTTGTTTTTTGCCTGTTGTTTTTACAATTTCAGTGTGTTCATTAGTGAGCGTGCCAGTCGCTCAGAAGCACTGGGGAAAGCTCCTTGCATGGAGTGGGATGGAGCAGCCGCTGGGCGACTGGGGGCCGGGGTCCGACCTTGGTGGAAATCAGTTCTGCGTGGCCCTAGTGGTGAATGTGACAGAGGGCACTTCTCATTCTCCAGACTCTTTGTGTGTTAAAGGGGGACACAACCAACAGAAAATGCTCGGAACGGGACCTGGCCCGCAGTAAATTAGCTGTTCTTGTCTCCAGCCAGTGCTTATTTGGAATGTGAAGAAATTAAAAAACAAAAAACAAAAAACAATAGAAGCATAAGGATTCAGTTGCCAAGACAATGATATGAAAAGACTTCAAAACCTTATTTTTTCTCTAGAAAATGAAGTTGTTCATGCAGAAGAACTGGAATGTCAGGAAGTTTCAGCAGTAAATTAAGGTAAATTAAGGACAAATATATTGATGTTTAAAATCTCAAGAAAAAGCCTGACAGAACAAATCACTGGGCTTTTTCCATTACGTTCACTGAGTTTGAACTTCTGCTTCATGATTAAAAATAAACTCATTTCCTTACACAATACTTTTTTAAACACCAGGACTTGAGAAAAATAAATGATTCAGGTTCCAGTTAATCTCATAAGCAAATTTTATAAAGTAACTTCTAAATGAAAGCAAATGTCTTGTAAAATACAGGCACAAAAGCGTTTGGAAGAGGAAATGTAGCATCTGTTCAAAGGGACGCTACATGAGGGGGTATCAGTGTTCTTCTAGATGCTTTAAAAGGTCTTATTGGATTTGGGGTTAATGTTATATAGTAATAGTAGCACTTGCCGTAAAGTAACTCCCTTAGCCAGGATTAGATTTTAGCTGATTTTGAAATTCTGAGCTGAATGCCTTCTTCAGATCATAAAGGTAGAGCTCAGAGATGTTCTGTGCAGGTCGCTGATGTCCAAGCCGTGGGTAGCTGGTGCACGCGGGGTGCTGGCTGCCACCTCGAGGAGACCGGAGCATGGAAGGAGTGGTCTCCGCCAGCTGCCACTGGGCATCTGGAACCCGTTGCTCTTCTCTGTTGCCATTTCCTTTGCAAGCTCTGTGTTAAGCCGGCTTACATATCTGACTCACGCCACTTCAGACTGTTGACCTCTGATCTCAAGTTTGTCTAGACATCTTAATTTGGATACCCCGGGTTCCACATTTGCCTCCTTTTGGTGCGTTTACTATTTCCGGATCCTGACCTCAAGCAGGATCATCTTGGTCATCTCCAAGCAACATGACCCTTTCTTCTAATTTCTTCGTTTGCTTCACAAGCTGCTCAGCAGGCCATGGCACAGATATAATTAGCACAGAAACTGGACAGAGACCTTGAGTGATGCTTACATTCTTCTGTGACCCGCAGACAGTGTATGATGTTTCTGGTCAAGAAACAGAAGTGAACCTTTAAGTCACTGTATCACTGGGTTAGATCTAGGTGTTCTGTGGCTTATATATTTTGTTCTAGATGGGTTTGTGTTTTATTTATTTATAAATACATTAAGTCTGAAACCACAGAGGGTGTGAAGTTTTACCTTGCTTGCAACCTAACAAGTTAGCCAGCCACAGTTGCCTACCACGTACTACCAGAAGACACGAGAGGCCAGAGAAAGACACCGTAGGTCACTCGTAGCAAAAAGCAGAGGCCACAGTGATTCCCTGCCTTGCTTCCTGACATCTCTGTTTCCATACGATACGCTGATGAGGGCTAGATGTCTCCCTGTGAGAGCAGTGCATTGCACTACAAGAAAGGAATCCCCAAATTTGGACACTCTGGGTTTTTTGTTTGTTTTTGTTTATTTGTTTTGCCTGCTATCGTATCTGTCTACTCTTTCCTCTGTAGAGAGATCACTCCATGCCATGGAAAGTAGTAGGCTTATCACCTCCATGAGTAAGGGGGAGAGATCTTTCGGTATGTTTTCCTGGAAGGTCCCCCTCAAAAGAGACATATCTTAAACCTTCCAGAGGATTCATAATTGTGACCTCTAGCTTAACAAGCAAACATTGGCTCTTCCAACAAGCCCTTGCTCAGAAGACCTGAACTGGCCACAACTAGGCACACGGGTTCTCTCCACGCACCGTGGGTCCTGGCCGCAGCTTCTGTTCAAGCTTACCCTTGTGTTCAAGAGAAAGTTATCCAAAATGTGCAAACCGTCCATCAGAGGTATCACAGGTCTGGAGATGAGTGTTTCATAACCAGGACACCACATGCCTTAAGAGGCAGCACTACCCAATCACAACTCATAATAAAGCTGCTGTTCACTACACTTGGTGACTTGCACCGATATTACTATCACTTGTGTGGATAGGTGAATAGAGGCTGCAGTGCCCACGTTAAAACGGAGTGTTCCTGGAACACTCAGGAGTTTCACACCCTCGCCGCGATAGAAGGATCCCTGCTTGCGCCGTGACAAAGGGACGTGGCGGCAGCGCCGAAGGAGGGTGCCTTGTCGACCTGTGAGGGTGGCCGCTGCTCTCCAGCCCTGCTGCCCGGGACTGAGTGGGCCTGAGTATTCACAATTGGCATCTTTAAGACGCTACGCAAATTAAAAATTAGTAAATGTCCTCTGAGGAAAGAGATTGGGAATTCAAGGACAGATTTGTGGAGGAATTGTGTTTTAAATGACACCACCTCCCCTCTCCCAGGTGATTTTTAAAATCTTTAAGAATTGGAATTAATTTTTTAAAATTACAGGTTAGTAGAGATGACTACTTGATTAGGCCAAGTTATATATTTTAATAGAAGTATGGTTTTTAATGTTCGTTTATTTAGGGAGACAGAGAGAACATGGGCAGGGAGGGGCCGAGGGAGAGAGGGAGACAGAGAATCCCAAGCAGTCTCCTGGCTGTCAGCGTGGAGCCTGGCACGGGGCCCCATCTCACCACCCCAGGATCGTGACCTGAACGGAAACCAAGAGTCTGGCGCTGAACCGACTGAGCCCCCAGGCGCCCCTAGACATATGTTTCAAGTTTGTGTACGTTGTTCCCTTACCCTTACTTCTTAGGGAGGAAGATGAAAGCAGAAACACTATGGCAAAAATCCCAAACAAACAGATTTTTCTTGAGAAGGAGAGTAAACCATACTTTAAGGAAAAAATAGACAGCTTTTAAAATAAAATTTCTGCGGCGCCTGAGTGGCTCAGTCAGTTAAGCGTCTGACTTAGGTCACGATCCCACGATTCATGGGTTCGAGCCCCCCGTCGGGCTCTGTGCTGACAGCCAGCTCAGAGCCTGGAGCTGCTTCAGATTCTGTGTCTCCCTCTCTCTCTGACCCTTCCCTGCTCACGCTCTCTCTCTCTCTCTCTCTCTCTCTCTCTCAGAAATAAATAAAACATTAAAAATTTTAAAATAAAATTTCTATATTGACATTGATCTTGGGGGCACCTAGGTGACTCAGTAGGTCAAGAGTCAGACTCTTGGTTTCTGTGTGGACGGCTCAGAGCCCGGGGCGTCTTCCAATTCTGTGTCTCCCTCTCGCTCTGCCCTTCCCCTGCTCATGCTCTGTCTCTCAAAAATATATAAACATGAAAAACAAATTTTAAGTTTAAAGACATGTGAAAACTCCCAAGTTCCTGGTAGGCCACCTTGGCACATCCCAAGCACAGTGGTAACTATGTCCATTCCCAGTCCCGTGACAAAAACTCCTTCAGCCAGTCCTTCAAATGTGCCAACAGTGTTCCCTCCCCAGGAGCAGGAAACCAGAACGGAGTTCGCTATCTGTCTTAGTGTCTCTCTCCCTGCTCCATTACCTCCCGCTGACTGTCTCTGGTTACAGTAGACTTACAGCTTGTCTGAGAGCGTCTTTTGGTCCCATGCCGTCCGATGTCCCTGTGTGTTCCCATCAGAATACCCATGATGGTGCCTTCCCTGGGCTTCTTTTCGGCATTAACACATCAGCTCCTTATGCACTCTGCGAGTCGGTCACCAAATCCCAGGGACCCATGATCTCAGTGCCACCGGGCCTGTGTTTGGGGGTTGGTGTTTGGAGCCCTGTCTGCGTCTGCCGAGGGGACGCCTGTGACTGTACGGCAGTCTGCCGTCAAGGTTCCACACCACTCTTCTCTGCCTCACTTCCCTCAATGAAAACCTGCAAAACGACGGTGAGGCCAAGGGCATTAGAAGCGACGGAAGTAGACTGCATATGTGCTGCCCCTTGAGGATGTAAAATATTCCTGTCCCTCCTTTTTATGCATTTAGGCCAACTCTCAGTATGGAGCGAATTGGCCCGAAGTCACCTTTACGTTGAGCCTAACAGACGCATTAAGTCACTGGTCTTGCCTGGATTAGCATAATTGGCCCCAAACTCATTTTATGTAATTCAGCTTATGTAGTTTTGCGATTTGCTTTGAAGAAGCCCGTATTGGCTACGCGCTCAAGCAGAAATTAATCTCACCTCCTTTCCGCGCCTGGCAGAACCGTGGGGACTGGGTTTGTCGGTTTCTCCCTTGCAGGTTCTGTTTTTCTCCCCATATTCTTATTCGCGTGGAGTTCATGTCCGTCCGCACTGCTAGGCGTCAACTTTTTAGACGTTCTGATGTGCTGTTTGATTGTGGACGCCACGTTCTGGACTGGGAGCGAGTTGCATAGCATCCTGAGTCTTTTTTTAATTCCAGTGATAGTGCAGTGGTTTAATGGCTTCAGCAATGCAATGTCGCCCGAGTTCTCCCACAAATGCACTGATTGCATTTCTTGTATTTCTTGTAACTAACAAGATATCAGCGTGAAGGACTGACAAGCCCATTTGCATGCTGCTGATGAGAGAGAGGACGTTCCTCAGTGATTATTCTCTCTCCTCGTTTCCTTTTTCTTTTCTGCTTCCCTCATTGCCTTCTGTCACTATGGTAAGAAACATCATCAAGCCATTTAAAAAACTGTTTTAAAAGCAATAATGTAATCTTAGATAAAAATGTTTTGAAGAAATCAAGGAGTTTATTATCATTCACTTTTTGAATGATAATAATTCACTTTTTGAATAAAACACAGGGAAAACGGTATGGCTTGAGATCACTCATTGCTAGTTATTAATGAATTTGGAATTAGAATACTTTTCTTTCTGCTAATAATTTTGTGGCGATCTATTCAGAAAACAGAATTTTAGTGGCGCTTTCTGCTGTCTCAGACTCTCTCCACTTCCCTCCCTGTATAATGTTTAATTTAATAATAGGAGCAGAAGGAAGGTTTGGGGACACTTGTCTTCATTTCTGGGGTGGAGCTTTCCTCCATGATGCTGTTGGTTTAGGAAGGGAAGCCATTCCATGTCTCAGCTTTGGGACATCTGTCCCGGGACATGCTGACGCGGGCTGTATCAGGCATCTTGGGGAGGTGGCCAGCAGTTTTAGGTGGACATGTCAGCAGTGGGGAGCCTCTCAAGAGCCTCCCACATTTTTCTAAGGAGCCAGAAACAGAAACAGCAAGCCCTCCGGCAACAGATAGGTGCTGAGCCGTGGCCACACCTTATTGTACACAGAGGTGAGTGAAGGCGCTCTGTCCATGCAGGACCGGCTGCGCTGGGGAGATGGGTGTTTTGTTCACACAGCTGTCCAGGCGCAGATAGGTACTGGAGCTCAGTTAGCTTAGGACAGAAGATGGAGCCCTAAATGCCCCCACCCTTGACATGATGCTCAGTGTGCTAAAGATAAAGGATGTTTTCCTTGACAGTCCGACAAAACACTATAATTTCAGAGGAATCTTCTCAGGCTGGTGAGAGCACTCATGCTAATGATGCAGACAGAAGGGAAGTTAAAGCCATCCTGCCCTTTGAAGACCCTCACTCACACATCAACTTGGGAATAAAGCCAGTACGGCTCACACTGCAGTGGAAAAATAGATGATACTTTGTTGTATCATCATGTATTTGGACATCACAGAAAGGGCTCGGGGTTTTCAACTCTTCCCACTGGAGACGAGTGTGTAAGAGCAGCTGAGGGAAAGGCTCTCACCCTTCGACCACACGCATCTGCAGAACCCTGGCTGGGTGCTCTCGGGCCAGTGTTGGCAGGTGATGGGAATGTTCTAACAGACGTGCATCTGATGCTGTTGCTGATTAAAATGCCTTTCGTTTTGTGACCCACAAGCTGAGAGTGAATGACATAGAGTGTCGGCTTTTGTTTAAGAGACTCCTCAAGCCTGCATTTTCCACAAGGATCTTGTCATTAGCCAGCGTTAGGTCGCCGGACTCTCTGCTTGCCAGTCCCGGTCACTGCTCACACGTGTGTATCCCGAGAGAGCTTTCCTGCATTGGTTTAATGCTGTGGCCGAGGTTCTGTGTCAACAAAGTGTCATCGGTGATCTGGGGTCACCACTGGTTGACACCGAAGGTGGACATGTGCTGAAGGAGGCGGGTGTGACTTGGTGTTTATGTCTGATTCAGGAAGTTCACCACAAAGACAGTAGGCTTTCTTGCATTTTTGCCTTCCATTTCTCACCTCCCCTAAATCCACTCCCTTTTCTATAGGAAAGAGGAGTAGAGTATGTTTCTGCATCACATGACTCCCCCAGCCATGCGGCGCCATGTGGTTGGTAGAATGAGGGGAGATACCGCCCTGCCCTCTCCAAACCTAGGGGTCACATGTTCCCGGGCCCTGAGCCCTCACTGCGGGAGGAACATGCCCTGGCCCACAATGCCAGGGAGGAGACAGGGGACATGGGGCTGAACCGTGGCAGACGACCACCCCATCCACCCAAATGAGCCCCACCGAGAGAGCCAATCCACTAGTGTCTGAGAAAGTAAACTCTAAGTGTTGAGCACCACTGAGATTCTATGGTTGTTTTCTGTCCACTAGATCACCAGGATGCAAATTATGTGGATTTTTAAAGTAGGAAGTTTTCTATCTCTTCCCTCCTCACCAGGACCACAGTCTACGCAGCATTCACCTTTTACAGGGAGGTGACCCTGGGCGTGTTCGCTGAGAACAAAGATGGTGGCGGATGACTGCATATTCCAATGCCAACACTTTGCTTCCTGGGCTTCATGAAGGCTCACTGGAAGCGTGACTGATGGGCCCCCATCACCTGTAATAATTGCACCAGGGTAAACAAACCAGAGTGAGGACAAAGAGGATTTGCATATGTTAGGGGAGCGACCCTTCACATTTACTACTCTTTGCGAAACTCACCGGGATTGAAAATGACTCCCTGTGCTGCCTATAGCATCGCTGTGAAATGCCACTCCTTTAATTAAGTGATTAAAACAGAGCTGCGTTTCATTCTTCAGAGAAGCCCTTAGATGTGTGGTGCAGGTACTAATCACAGTCTCCCGCCGGCCCCTCCCGTGATCTCGCTTGCTTAGTTACAGCTTCTGTGCTCTAACGATGCTGATATAGATTAAGGCCTTCTTCTCATCACATTGGGGAGATTCTTAAGAGTTGCTTGTTTAGAGGACCGAAGTGGGCAGGCGTGGCTCCTCCTGTCATGCAGCTTGGCTTCCTCGGTCCTTCCCTTCTCTGAGATACGGGATGTGTCCACTGACAGAGCTCTTGCTGGACCCCACGTTCCTCTACAGTCCGGTGCAAATCCGCAGCACCCAGGGCAGGAGGCAGAGCGGCTCAGGTCCACAGTGCCTTTGGTCAGCTCCCAAGCTTCACGCAAGGAGGACAAAGGAGAGATTCTCATACCCCCGTGAAAATCCTGTCCCTCCGGGTCATCCATAGAGTCCGTGGATTGTTAGGAAATCATTGCCGTATTCTAGAATTTACTACGTTCTTAGTGTTACGTCCATGGTCATCTAAACCTATTTGTTAGCACCATCTGACTTTCCCCACATTGCCCAACACAGAATCAGTAGATGCTTCTTGATTATCCGCAGGCATATGCTGTTTCTCTGTTTTAATTTTGTTTATGTGTTGTCGTAAATCACATGCACTTTCCTTTTTTATATATGGTTTACTTATTTTTGAGACAGAGAGAGACAGCATGAGCAGGGGAGGGTCAGAGAGAGAGGGAGACACAGAATCTGAAACAGGTTCCGGGCTCCGAGCTTTGAGCACAGAACCCGACGCAGGGCTCGAACCCACGAACCGCGAGATCATGACCTGAGCCGAAGTCGGACGCTTAACCGACTGAGCCACCCAGGTGCCCCAATCGCATGCTCTTTCGAATGGTTTTGCAATAGTCACTCGGAGGATTCTTTGGCAAAACAAAGAGATGACTTTTTGATAACAAATTAATAGCCCATTTCCTTTGGATGATACCGTTTTTGTAATGTTTATATTTGAGAGAGACATAGAGTGCAAGCAGAGGAGGGGCAGAGAGACAGGGAGACGCAGAATTGGAAGCAGGCTCCAGGCTCCAAGCTGTCAGCACAGAGCCCAACGTGGGGCTCGAACTCACAAACCATGAGATTGGGACCTGAGCCGAAGCCAGACGCCCAACCCACAGAGCCCCCCAGTGCCCTTGGACAGCACCATTTTTAAGAGCAAATGAAGAAGGTGGAGATATCCCGCCACATCAGGAAGGTTCAACACCTACTCCAGGGTTGGGAAATGAGACGACCAATCTTGACAAGATGGTCAAGACAGCCTTGAATGCAGGGAAAGCAGTGCAGGAACTATGGCAGACACTCATTTTCTCCTCGAGGTCCAGCCAGCCATGCGCCCGAGCCCTCCTGCGGCCTGCCGTTTCCTGCCTGGGAAACCCTGGCTTCTCACTTAATTTTTTTTGAAGGGCAGACAAATTATTCCCCAGACCAGCTAATGGTGGCAGAACATATTTGACAAGTAGCTGCCTGATGGGATCAGAGGCTCCAAGCATGTTTTCACGTTAAACTTTAAAAACCCGTCTCAGCGGGGGTGTCCCTCCTGCTCTGAGCCGTCTGGCCAGCCCCGGGACTCCAGCGGACAGAGCGTTTTAATTACTGCGGTGGCCTTGCCTGCCAGCTTAATGACAGAGACACAGCATTTGTTGTAGAGGCCGCGGCGGTAATCCTTGGAGCTTCCAGGAAGAGGCGAGGTCCTCCGAAAAGATAATTCACCAAAGCGGCCGCTGCCTTCTGCCGCATAAAACATTATGCCTTCCTCTTATAGATGGATGGCTGAGATGAAAAATCTGAAAAAAAATTGTCATGTTAAGATAACCTCACCCGCGACTGCAGATGAAGTGCAATTCCTCTTTCTGCTCGAATACGTTCAATTTACTACCGAAAATATAGGGATTTTTTTTTAAGTTTTAATTTTATTTTTTCCTCCCCAGGATAGAGAAAGGGAAAGAGAGAGCAACATCTGACCCGCGCTGAGAACCGCTGATAGTTATAAACATACTGACCTACCACACACCACAAATCATTTTTCTTTCACCGAAAGGTGGGGAAATGTTTCTTCTAATGCAAATTCCATTTCTTCCCAAGCAAATCAGTAGGGAGTTGTTCAGTATCCACCAGGTGAGTTTCATTTTGCGAGCTCTGACTTAGGAATGACAAAGGAAACGAGATATAATTCCGAGTGTAAGCGACCAGTGATTTAAGACCTATCAGAGGGATGTGTAGTATCTCAAATCAATACAAGTTTTCGAAGTAAAAAAAAAAAAATGCCCAAAGCATGGAAGAGATGATTTTAAAAGGTGACTTGGCTTCTTGGATCCACGCGGGGACCTGACACAGGCAGGAGCAGGTCTGCTGGGCTGGGGTGGGGTGTCTGTCGCCTCACTGCTTGGTGGCTCTTGTGGCTGCCGTGGGCGCGCTCGCCGCCACAGCTGACGCACACCTGCTCAGCTCATTGAAAAGGGGACTGATGGTAACGGAGTTCACTACATGCTCATTACTGTCGTCCCGAAATTTCATTGGACCTATTGCCTGAGGATATTAGGTCCAAGAGCTTTGAAGATTCTGGGTGTGTGAGCTTCAGTGTGTTTGAAGCTTATTATCAATTCCTTTTAGTATTTTTAGTTTATTTAAAATTTATAAATCTCTTAGGCATGAATTACCTCATTTTTACCCCATCCATCCCTCCTGGAAGTTAAAGAGGACAAATGTGATACTTATAAGTAATGAAGCAAATGACTCAGAAAGATAACCCACTGACCTGGGGTCACGTTGGTGGCGGCTGAACTCCGGGGTGAAGGGTCACGTTGGTGGCAGCTGAACTCCGGGGTGAAGGGTCACGTTGGTGGCGGCTGAACTCCGGGGTGAAGGGTCACGTTGGTGGCGGCTGAACTCCGGGGTGAAGGGTCACGTTGGTGGCGGCTGAACTCCGGGGTGAAGGGTCACGTTGGTGGCGGCTGAACTCCGGGGTGAGGTTTCTACTCCAGGGCATCCTGCTTACAGCTGGGCATGGTGTTGACCCTGTCCCAGGCTGCTGTGGTCTGTACCACAGGCATCTGCTGGGGTGCAGGCTGGGGTTAGCAGGGGATTGATACCTTGTTGTTCCATAGAACTGTGGCCAGGATCTGGGACCACACAGGGCCCGACAAGACCACGTACCCTCAGCAGCGCTCAAAGCTCCATTTGCGCCTTGTGATGACTTAAGCCATTTGTTCTGACAGAATGTGTTCACGTGCACATTTGGACACAACGTGGAATTTGTGGAATGTGATGAGGAGTCAGAGTGATCAAAACAGCCTACGATTAGGGGTTTTTACAGTCACCCAGTCACACCTGTTGTCCAAACATTATGTCTACAAATAGCGTGTTTGTGAAGGAGTGCTTCCTTTATGCCAGACATGGAGAGCGGATTCCCATTCTCATCCCGTCGGTTTTCATACATGTACGAAACGGAATTCTCTTCTCCAGTGCAGTCTTGTGCCAAGGCCAACATTTTGAAAATATAAAAACAAGGTTGCTCTGATTAAAACGGGCCCACGGGAGAGGCTGGAGTTCTCTCAGGTTGTAGGGCTCTGCTCTTTTTTAAGTGGCTTATGTGGACGTGGGGAACCTCACTGTCACTGTTAGAGATCAGTCACAGAACGGCCCGCTCTGAGGTGGCCCCAGCTGGTCTCCGTGCCTTTGTGACATCCAGCACTTCTGTCCTAAAATCTTTTCTTGGGAAGTTCACAGAAAGGGAGAAAAGGAAAAAAAACAAAAAAAAACAAAAAAGAAAAACACAACAAGAGATGGAAAAACACTGATCTAAGGCAAAAACGATTTTATAATCAAAAAAGCTTTGACCCCCAGAGACATCAAGCTCTTTGTCCAGGATCCAAAAGCTGGCGAGGCGCCCAGAGCCAGCCCCTCCCCATCTCCCCTGAGCCGCGGAAGGGGCCCATCACTGTGAGAAGCAGACACAGCCAGGGCCTTGGACGGAGACGCAGGATGGTGCTGAGCTGAGCGCAGGAGCTGCGGCGTCCCCGAAGTGCCGAGCCTCGGAGAGGGCAGGTGGCTTGGCAGCCATTTTCCTTTGATCGAAAACTTCTGCAATCGCAACTCCTGTCCCCAGAACGAAAGCAGAGATTAGTAGTGTGCGGGTTCAGTAGCACAGTAAGAAGAGAGGGGTGTTTTGAGTATTTCAGTCAGCAATGAAACCCTGGGAGGTCTTTGTCACCCAACATATCCTTTTCTCAAGTGCTAAGTGACGCTAGAAAACTTGCACGGCTACGTTTGCAGACACCAGATGGGATTGCCTCAACCCTGGGTGTGCGTTCAGCTCCTGCTCCGATAATACTCTGAGGTTTCACGTGTCATCCAGCAAGTGCTAGAGTGAGCAGTGAGAAAGCAATGAATCCACCGTCGACTTAAGCAACTCAGCGAATGCACTGACACATGTACGCACTGTGTTCGGAGTGTGGAATGCACACTGTTTCCGTGGGCACATGAAACACTTACCCAAACAGACCACGTCCTGGGCCATAGGGTACCCGTGAGCATATTTCAAAGGGTCGCAATCCTGTGGAATAAGTTCGCCGACCACAGCGTGGTTCATCTAGAAGTCTCCAGGGGTGGGATACACAGAACATACCACACGTTTGGATATCAAGTAAAACACGTTTAAATATTCTGTGCAATAGGTAGGAACGACAATGGTAATTTGAAAATACCTTGACCTGAATGACAGGGAGAAACTGCATTTGATTCCGAATTATCCGGAGGGAGAAGCCGGGCCACATCAGACGGCAAAGCCTGGGCCAAATCGGCGGGAGGTTTGGGAGCTGGACCAGTGGGACAGGGCTGGGCCTCTGCACGTGTCGTCTACCAGACGCTCCCTGAGGAGGGAGGCCACTCCGGGTCTCTCACCTGCCCCCCTCCCACCACGGAAGGACTCCTTCTCTGGGAGCCCGAGGCTGTGAGGGGCGGGAAGCGTGTTCCCAAAGTGCATCTCTAAGAGTCAGGTGGCCCCACGCCTTCCCGTCTCCCGTGTACAGGTCCGACAGGTAGCGCCAGAGGGGCTCTCGGTTTAAGGACAGTCTTGCTTGGCCTGCATGGGCCCCAGTGTGGCACACCCTCTCCGGGCCTGCTTCCCGCTGGTGCCTCTGAGGGGCACTCTGTCACTCGTCCCCGAAGGATCTCCCTGCGTCCATGCAGGCCCATAGGAAAGGCCAAGCCCTTGGTTGCTGAGCTCCCTCCCACAGCCCACACTCTGTGTGTCAGTCATATGGTGAACATCTTCCGCCTCAGTGCCCACTCGCCACTCCGTCTGCGTGCCTGGCCCCTTTCTTGTCTCCGTATTCCAGGCCCCGATCAGCTGGTCAGGTCACCCCGCTGAGCCCTGGTGCATACACATCCCCCACCGGCCGTGCCTCCTCCCAGACTTCTGCTGGAGATTTCCCCTTGCTCCTCTCTCTCAAGCCACTCTTGGACGTGGGTATAGTACAGCCACAGACTATATTCAGCTCGCACAAAATACCATTCTTGGGCTTCCTTCCTTCTTTCCTTTGTCAGCAGATCTCCATGGAGCCTCTGTGTGGCTGCAGGCTAATGCTGGGCTAGGTGCGGGTCCCCCAGTGGTAAGTGACGCGGGGGACTTACAGGCGGGCAGGCCACTGGATTGCAGAGCGTACTTGTGTGTTCTGGCTCACTTACACCCTGTCCTGCAAGGCACGTGATTCTCCACTGCAGACGGCACGGCCTTGCTCCAGAACCCACGGCTCTGTGCTGAGGCTACCTTGTTGGGGCTGGTGCGCCCCATAAGATGCATACAACTCCCCCCGCAGCTAGCTCCCGGGAAGCAGACTGTGCTTCCGTCCCCAAGGCCCACAGGGCTGCTGACACGGATTCCTGGGCCTCGGGCACAGATTGTTCTGCACTGGACCCCACGCGAATCTGGCAGCCTCTTCTCCACCTGGAATATGGACCGAAGCAGGTTTCCCTGGGGAATATGCTGTGTCCGGAGCCAAAGCAACCTGCCAGGCTTCCTGATGGCATGTGCAAGATGACGTCATTGGTCCTTATGTGGAAGGTATGTCCTGGCCCAGACCACTGACCTCACAACGTCTTCCCTCTGATGTCTCCCCTAGGTGTTTGTAGGGCTCATCTCCCACCGTCTTGAACCTGTGTGCGTATTCGTCCAGCTCACTTGATGTCATACGCTAAGGACAGTGGAGCACTGCTGTGGCCCTTAGGACGGCCTTCGAGTGAGCCAGGGGTTACTGGCTGAGTGCACTCAGCCCTTGGGCCGTGCTGTGAGTGCAGCGGGGAGGCTTCCAATGCTCATGTTTGGTGGGGATGGAAAGGAGCACACTGAGTAGACTGATGGATAGGTGCACAAGGTGGTGCCAAGACCCATACCACCCCTCCGTCTGTCCATCCATCCGTCCATCCATCCATCCATCTGTCCATTCATCTGTTTGTCCATCCATCTATCCATCCACCCATCCCTCCATCCCTCCATCTGTCAGTCCATCTGNGGCTGAGTGCACTCAGCCCTTGGGCCGTGCTGTGAGTGCAGCGGGGAGGCTTCCAATGCTCATGTTTGGTGGGGATGGAAAGGAGCACACTGAGTAGACTGATGGATAGGTGCACAAGGTGGTGCCAAGACCCATACCACCCCTCCGTCTGTCCATCCATCCGTCCATCCGTCCATCCGTCCATCCATCTGTCCATTCATCTGCCTGTCCATCCATCCATCCATCCGCCCATCTCTCCATTTGTCCATCTACCCCTCTGTCCATCCCTCCATCCATCAGTCCATCTGTCCATCCGTCCGTCCATCCATCTGTCCATTCATCTGCCTGTCCATCCATCTGTTTACCCATCTGTCCATCCATCCATCCATCTTCCTATCTGTCCCATTTGTCCATCTAGCCCTCTGTCCATCCCTCCATCCATCTGTCCATCTGTCCTTCCATCCCTCCCTCCCTCCATCCATCCCTCCGTCTGTCCATCCCTCCATCCACCGATCCATCCATCACATCCTGGCTGTGGCAGGGGCAGCTGGCGTACCTCTGCTCTGCTTCCCTGTTTGGCTGTTCTGGGCCCAGACTGGTGAGGTCAGTGAAGATGTGTAGGCAGCACAAACCCGGCACCCTGTGACCCTTCAAGTGTGCTGCTATCCTGAGTACAGTCTGGAATGTTCTCCATCTACCATCCTGGCAGATCCAGAGACGCTGCTTTCGCCTGGCCACCATGGTGGCTCTTAGTCCCCAGGGCAGGGGCCAGCACTGGGTGCATCGCTAGTTTACAAGTGCAGGGACCAGGGAGGGCAGCGCTCACCGAGCCCCTGTGTGTGCTGGAGCAGGCTGGGGCCGTGTCTGTCGCTCGGGTTCCGTAGGCACTGAGGACGCATGGTACTCCTTGCAGACCCGTCGGTGCTCGGCCTCATTGAGCCTCGCCAACATGGCCCTGGCCTGCACACAAGAGCCCGTGAGGTCCCTTGCTGTCCTTTGTCTTTCTTACTTTCATGGCTGCAGTGGCCGCAAGACTGTCATAGGACGGAATGCAGAGTAACTGTCTGACCAACACCCCCAAAGCCTCCGGCTCCGAGTCCCGGGGACCAGAGGCAGCCCCCCCAGTGGCGGCAGCGGCTCTGCTGTGGTGAAGTTAAGCTTCTGGAGACAGGAGATTCTCTCCTATTGCCCAGATGGGCCCTAAAAGTACGCACCGGGGTGTGTATTAGAGGAGGTGCAGGGAGGGTCTGCCAGAGAAGGGGAGGGCGAGGCGGGGGAGGGAAGTGGAGACGGGGGGCTGCAGGTGATCGGGTCCGTCCTCACGGCCACAGGTGCACACGGTCTGTCCGCACAGCCGCTGGCGCGCAAGGTCTGTCCACCTGGTGGCAGGTGCGCGGGTCTGTCTGCATGCCCGCAGGTGCGCACGGCCGGATCCCGCAGCTCCCCCGTTTGGGAGGAGGGAGTGGGAATGCAGCTCCAGCTTCCTGAGGTCCCAGGCCTGCTGGAGGGTCCTGGGGGGCGGTGCATGGTCTTGCTCCAGAAAGACCTTTGTCATCTCTTGGGGCGGAGAGAGAGCCCGGGGCCCTGGGGCATGATTGGGCTCCTGGACCGGAGGGAACCTGTGACCCTAAGTGATTCCGGGGAGCCCAGGACCCCCGGCGGCCGCGGACTTGGGAGCACGTGAGGGCCCCACAAACTTCAGGACGTTCAGCATGAGATCGAGGGGCTTTTACCATCATTTTGTTTGGTTTTGTTTGCCGTCTCCACTGGTCACACTTCCAGCGTGAGGTAGGCCCCCACTTGGAGTCCGCTGACTTTGTATAAATAAATGAACACGGGAGAGTAGACGAGCCGCCATTCACATGAAGGAACCCTCAACTGCATATTCGGTCTCCCTTAGAAAACAACGGGCAAGCCTTACGTGCTCCCTCTTGCCTGCGTTTACCCTCGTATATTGTAAGGATGAGCACCCTTCGCAGCGCCTGTGTGAGCAATTCCCAGGGAGACAAAGACCGTGCTCTCGGCTGCGTTTGCCAAGCGCTCGGCTTAAAAACAGTATGTAATTACACAGCGTTTTTATTATCTTCCTAAAAATACTGTTCATCGTCCGGAATCCTGCGTTTCCCAATTTCTGAAATTAAAGAGGCTGGAGGCCGGTTTCCATGAGATAAGAGAAATCCATGGTCTCCGGCATTCATCTTTGTGTATAATTACCTGCAGAGCTGTAACATGATCACTTTATCATATTTCTTTTCGATGGTCTGCTAAATCTAGTGTGTGTGAGCATGTGTGTGTGTGCGCGCACGTGTGTGCGCACCCCCACACACCCGTGTGTGTGTATACATATGTATACACATATTATGTGTATTTTTATTAGGATGTTCTAGAATATAAGATCATATAAAGGCAGCATTATTTGAGAGCTTTTTGATAAAAATATGTCCACACTGCCCGG
>NW_027529424.1:12320708-12339322 GCF_008692635.1 Crocuta crocuta | reverse complement strand
GCCCGGGTTACACGGTGGCTTCCTCTCCACAAGAATTTCAGGTGATTTCTCATTGTTGTTTAGAAGGTGAATCAATTTGTCAGAGTAGAGTTATTCTAAACTGCAGTGAATTTATGCCACAATATACTTGAAATTGTAACAGATTTAGGTCTTCCACAACTTTCAGAGCTAATATTAAAGCTCTGTGGTTGGGGCACCTGGGTGCTTCGGTCAGATGAATGTCCGATTCTTGATTTCAGCTCAGGTCATGATCTCACCATCAGGAGATCAAGCCCCTGTACCGGGATCTGCACTGACAGCATGGAGTCCACTTGGGATTCACTCCCCCTGCTCATGCTCTTTCTTTCTCTCAAGATAAATCAATGAACATTCGAAAAGTGACAAAATAATTTCAACTAAATTAAAATGAAAATATAATCTATCAAACTATGTGGGATACTGCAAAAGTAGTGATTAGAGGGAAACTGATAGCATTCACTGCACATATTAGAAAAAAGAGGGGCGCCTGGGGCCTCAGTCGGTTAAGTGTCCGACTTCGGCTCAGGTCATGATCTCACAGTTAGTGGGTTCGAGCCCCACGTCAGACTGTGCTGACAGCTCAGAGCCTGGAGCTGCTTCAGATTCTGTGTCTCCCTCTCTCTCTGACCCTCCCCTGTTCATGCTATCTCTCTCTCTCTCTCTCTCTCTCTCTCCCCCTCTCTCTCTTAGAAATAAATAAAACTTAAAAAAAATTAAAAGAAAAACTTGGAGTGCCTGGGTGGCTCAGTCGGTTAGGCAGCCGACTCTTGGTTTCAGCTCAGGTCATTGTCTCACAGTTCATGAGTTCGAACCCCTATTGAGCTCTGTGCTGACAGTGTGGCGCCTGCTTGGGATTCTCTCTCTCCTTCCCTCTCTGCCCCTCCTTGACTTGTGCTTTCACTCTTTCTCGAAATAAGTAAACATTTTTTAAAAGCTATGTTGTTAGCTAAAGATTTAAACCGTGTTAAGTCTGATTGAAATGGTTAGTTATTTCTCGTTTCTTGGAAAACTGTGTTATTCATTAGGCAGATAAGCATTTGCTTCTTTCCCAAGTGATGAAATTTCAAGGCACTTTAAAATGTGAGTCTGAAGAGAAAGAGGGGCAGGAAACTAAAAAGGTCGCCCATTATGAAATCTATAAATACACCACTCTCGTCAAGAATAGGATGCAGATGTAACACTTCGTTAGCACATGCTTCTAACAAGAGGTTTGTTTTCCTCTTGCAATAATAAATTCTGTGAACTCTTGTGAATTAAAATACACATTTCCAATATGCTCTATAAAACTGATTTTGAAAATTAATGTCATTGGTTACCGCTTCATGACAACTCATTATTTGCTCTCAGACTATTTTTCTTATAGTTATTAATATATTTTAATATCGGGCTCTATGAGACAGAGAAACACGTCTTTTCCTTTTTTCTGGTAAAGGTGTGGATTCAGCCCTGTCCTTCCCAGTCCTGCAGCGCTAGACCTCTCTTTTAGTAACTGCCTATTTCTCCCACTTTCTAACCACTGCTGTTTGCAATCCCCCCCCCAGAGACATCTTTCTGATGAAATACCTTTAAGAAGCCCCATGTTAAAAGGCAGAATGATAAAATAAATGCAGTGTTTTGACATAAAAATAGATGTGGGCCGTGTCATAAGAAAGAACTTCCTCTTTTCGGCTTTAGAATAATGGTAAGAGCCACTGCTCAGTGGACCCAACCATAGCATCCGCACATTTCCAAAGCAGGTCCGGACACTCAGATACACGCGGTGCAGAGCTGTCGCGATGCGACCGTGTCTCTGTTCTCTGTCAGACGGGCTGAGCTGTTGCCGAGACCCCGAGAACCCCGCGGAGGGGCAGGCAGGTGGCTGCACCATCAAACAGTCAGACACCCGCCCGACTCCACGTTAGGGGACCTGATCCACCACCTCGTCACGGAGACCCAGGACACAGCACACTCCTGTCCGCGCCCCAGACAGTCCCTGCAGGCCGCCTCTGCTCCAGGGACACGGAATTGCATGTGATCAACAACCCCGATGCTAGACAAGGCCCGTGGATCACCGACGCCGTCCTTCTGCCCGAAGCCCACGAGGGCTCCTCCTCTGTCTGTGATGCCAGGGAGACGTCCGCGCCGGAGGCCCCATTGATCAGCCTTCCCCGGGCCCCTGAGCCCTCCACGAGCAAACACCCGTAGCTCTTTTGCTAGTTTGCTTTAGAAGGATGAATTCTTGTTTTTAACGGTTAGAGTTTGCTGCTATTCTCCTAGGGTCCCCGACACACGATGTTAGCTTCGCGTGCCCCACGTGGTGATGGGACAGGGTGGCCCCACGCGGTGCCCAGCCCGCCCGGGGCCGCGTCGCTACGGTACCGCTGACCGCCTTCTCCACGCCGTCCCTTTCGTGCCTGCCTCTTGTTCATTCCAGGACCCGCAGCCTGTACCTCCCGGGGCCTTCACCCCGTGCCCAGCCCCACCCTCTCCCTGTGGTAACCGTCTGTTTCTTCTCTGCATCTGTGGGCCGGATAGAAGCGCCCACGTTACCCTCTGTATTGTGCTCTCCTTTTCATTAGTGTGAGATGACTTTCTCGTCACCTGTCCTTGAAGAAGGTTTCCTGGGTATCGCTGTCACTCGATGGACGTCTACTTTACCCACAGTACCTTGTAAGAATATATCTCCCAAACCAGAACTTGATATTATTCCGAAAGCTTGACATCATCCTTATCCATCGTGATGAGAGTACAATATTGCTTATAAGACCCACAGTGTTTGCGAAGTTTTAGGCAACATAGTCATAAAAGAGGCAAAAAAAGTATAAATATCAGGAAAAAAACCACAAATCATAATCATTTTCAAGAGCCGAAAAAGTCTGGCTGTAAAATCCAGGATAAATGACTGGCAAAAACTTTATGAACAACGGAAATGGAATTGAGAGATTACATAAATGAGTGTCCCTGTATAACCCCACAGGTGATTAAAACGTGTAATAAAGCACAAGGCTCCATTCATAACGGCAATAAAAACACTAACATTCCTAGCAGTAACGTTTTCATAAAATGGTGTCTCTACATACATCCAAATGTGAAATTCTACATGAAAATATAAAACGGCAAAAAAAAGCAACGGACAAAACATTTGTCCCTACACAGGAAGGGACAATATTTTAGGTAAGGTAAATCTCCCCAGAATAATTGAATTTATTTAGTATCTTTAGAATTATTTAGAACCTAACCTGGCGATGGTGACTTGTTTGGGACATGATGGTGTAAGAATAGCCTGGCACCCTTCCAGGAAGGACACTGTGGTGCCCCATTTGGCAGTCAGAGAGGCATCCTTAGCAACAGGACACACACAGAGATTCAGAAGAAGATTAAGAAGCTGACGGTAAACACTGGGGGCTCCTTCAGGGCTCCCTCCCTGGAGAATTTGGGAGGACCACTTGTACCGTAGACACAAGCTTTATTATAAACTTCTTTGTCTCCTGTCTGCTCTCCTCAAAACCCATCTGCCCTTCCTAAAGAAACCTATTTGATTTTCCCATTGAAGCTATTTCTCCCCTCCCCCCCTTCCCCGCTATGTTAGGTATATAAGCCTTTATCCTTAACCATCTAACAAGCCAGCTACTTCTCTTGTTGGTGCCTATATGCATATGAAATAAATCTTGTGTTAATCTGTATTTTGTCACTTTAATTCACAGGGCCCAGCTTTGAACCCAAGGAGCATAGAGCAGATATTTTTCATCTCCTACCACATTAGGAGAGATAGGCATGTGCGGAATGCGACACAATTTAGTGCAAATAAGTGGCAATAAAGTAAAAAATTTCAACAAGTGTAGTTTAAACAGCTGGCTTGTAATTTGGGAAAATTAAAGTGGCTTCTTGACTCACTTACTATATATAAAAAGATACAGGTGGAATAAAGACTTCAATTTTGAAGAAGGGTGCTTAAAATAACAAAAATAAGGTAGAGATGAAGACTTCGGGTAATTTTCCAGAAAGGGCAGCCTTTCTAAATATGTCATACAATCAGAAACACAGAAGACAAATAGATTTGACTACAAAAAAGAAAAAAAACTACTACAGAGAAACAGACAGAGCAAACAACCCACCTAGCAATCGCAATCAAAATGAGTTTTAAAAATAGAAAAATAAGTAACCATCTGGAAGAATATTCTTAACATACCACCAAGTGAATATGAAAGGCAAAGAAAAACTCTGAAGCTTTATTCCACTTATGCAAGACTACATACCTTTATGCATTGATGGAAGCTAGCAGGCTCATAGCAGCGAGGCACATTCATTAATTACGGCATTGATACTCTACCTCCGGATTGTGGGATTGTGGTGTAATTTTAACCCTCTCTCTTGTGCTTTACTGTTTTACCCTTTTCATGTACCCCCTCACACATGCTATAAAAGCGCAATTATTTTACAAAGCTTTGCAAAAGAAAAACAAATGCGATTTCGTCACCACCACCCTTAATTAGAGCAGATATAGGGTCAGTCATGATCCTTAATTCATTAAGGGCACCTAGAATGTCATTCTTCTGCTCGTCTCACTCTGAGTCTACCCTCACCAAGAGCATCTCGAAATTACATCGCACTGGCATGACTGACATTGAGCCAGATAGGAGTTTGCCAAGTTGGTTTGGATATTGGGTCTCAGACTAAAGGAAAAAGAAACATTGATTTTATAATGTTTGCCCTGAAAGACATCATAATTTCTTAACAGATTTAATCCTGGCCATAACCCGCTCCTCACTGAAACAAAGGAAGGCACTGGAAAGATCTATCAGGCTGAATGAGGAAATGACATTTCAAGCTAAGGTAGAGAAACACCAGTAACGCCAGACAAAATATCAAATTACTTCCTTCAGTTTGCACTTGACATTACTTGACAGCTTCTCCTGAAATAAGAAAATAGCATCATCGTTGAGAAATTGTGTAACTGTGGTGGCTTTCTGTAAAAACCAGTTCCTGAACAGAGGTTTCGAAGTTTTAAGAAACTCTATCCGTGTTGCCACACATTAGCTTCTGCATCAGAATTAGCAAAATGGTGTTTTTGAGATCTTTGGCATCCGACAGTTCTTTCCTCCTGAAATAAGAACGTGGAAGTTTGCAGCTAGAGATGGACAGTCATGAGTGTGTATTGCGCACGACAAGAAACGTGCCCAATTCCCTTCAAGATGCCATTTAAAAGAAATCCTTCCGTCTTGTTATTATTAAGACAAAAGCAAAGCACACAGGCAGGGGTGCTCTTAGCCAAAACCAGGCTCTCACCTGCTTCTCTGCCACCTCTGACCCCAGGATCTCCCCTCTTTTGCGAGTCAACATTCTCGCCCTGCAGGGCGCCCCGTCGGCATGCTACCAGACTCCGTCCTGGTGCAAAAGAAGAAAGCAAATGGTGTGAACTGAGTAGCCCACGGACCAAGGACATGCTGTTACCCTCACGAGGCGAGAAGAGCCGTGTGGCTGTAAAGCGGTTGGCCCCACTTTGAGATATGCGCTCTCAAATATTTGTGGGTAAAATAAGAAGGTCAGGGATTTGCTTGAAAGTACTTCAAAAAAGTGGTAAATACGAGATTCAAGAAACAAATGTAGGCAAATGATAGTAATTGTTCAGTCTAGGTGATGGGCAACAGGAGGGCGTTTTGTTTTGTTTTCTTTTGCACTGTTTTCTCCACCTCGTGGCAAATAAGTCGACAACACCTTCTTTCCATACGTCTTCCTGCCAACACCTCTTTCTCTTTCGGGCCACAGGAGATTTCTTCTGACGGACTGACTGCGCACATTACCCTTAATTACTCCTCTCCCGATCATTCTGAATCCACTTGGCCACCTCGGCGAGCCGCCCGAGCTGCACTTGCAGGAGACACCTGCGATTTCCACGTTGCGGATCCCGACGCGTCAGAACTAAGCAGCGCTGGGCTCGTGTGTCCCTCGGGCACTTGTCCTGCGCCCAGACCTGGGGCTGCGGGAATGTCTCCAGGGTCCTGTCCTTGGGGCGCTCGGCTTTCTGGCTATATTCCCTCCTCACTGGGCTGTCCGTGCTGATGACCTGTGAGTTGGTGTCGCAGACTGGACCCCTTCATTACCGATCTAGATCTCAGACGACCCACCCCGCGTCTGCACCTGGGTGTCCAACACCCATCAGCACAGGACCGTGTCGGCACCTGTGTCCAGCTTTCCTCACGGCCCCCCGCTAGCGGCTCCCTGTGCCCGGCGCTCACAGCCTGAATCTCTACTCTTCTCTTTCCTTGTGTCCAGACTCCCATAAAGATCTTTAAGGCAATTTTATTTTCAAATCATCCTCGGAATTTGCTTTTTGCTTGAGAGCCTTTCCTACTGTTACCCAAGCCCGAACCTCCATCACCCTCACGGGGTTACTGAGGAAGTCTCTGTCTGCCCTTTCTCTTTCCACTTGCTCCCTCACTCTCCTCCAGGACAGGCTGTGGCCCGTGGGTCAGATCCAGCCCCTCAAACTTGGGTTTGGACCCTGAGCTCAGATTTTTTTTATGGTTGAAAAATATCAAAAGAAGAATATTTTGTGCCCACACATTGTATGACATTTAAATTGTAGTGTCACAAAATACAGCTTTATTGGAATGAAGCCACACCTGTTTGTTCACCTATGGCCGGCAGCTGTCTTTCCTGCCACCGGGCCAACGCAGGTGTTGTGGCAGATGGAAAGGACACATCTAAAGTATTCACGCCCGGCCCCCCGTAAAGGGTGGGCAGAGGCAGGTTAGTTCTCCAGTCCCCGTTTCTACCACCGTTCTCTACCTGTGCTGATAGGTCCCGTCTCTGTCGATGTGTCGTCCAGAACGATGCTGCCGAAACAAGAGATAAATCATGCCGCCTGTCTTCTCCAGGCCACTGATCACTTCCCGCCAGAGAGACAAGGCCCCTTTCCTTTCCATGGCTTTCTCTTCTCTTTTCCTTTCTTTTCCTTTCTCTTATCTTTTTTCTTTTCTTTCTTCTTTTTTTCTTTTTTGAGGGGCAGCTGACATACAACATTGTAATACAACATCATATTAGCTTCATGTGTACGACGTAATGATTCTGTGTTTATATACCTTATGAAATGATCACAGCAAGAGGTCTAGTTAACATCTGTCCCTACACAGTTAGAAAATTTTTGCTTGTGATAGGAACTCCCAAGTCTACTCTCTTAGCAGCTTTCACATATGCAGCCCAGCATTAACCTCAGTCACCATGTTGTCATTCTATCTAATGACTTCTTTAGAAGTGGAAGTTTTACCCCTAGCCTGTTTCACTTAACCACCCCCACCCCACCTCTGGCCCCACCTACCTATTCTCTGTAGCCGTGAACTGAGTTCTGTTTCTTTTTAAATATAGATTCCACATAAAAGTGAGATCATATGGCGTTTGTCTCTCTCTGCCTTCTTTCACTTGATATAATGCTTCAGGGACCAGCCATGTTGTCGGAAATAAAAAGATTTTATTCTTTCTTATGGCTGAATACATTATGTAGATATTGTTATATGTATGTTATGTATTAGATCATTATGATTATTATTCCACATTGTGTTTTATCATTTCATCCATTGATGGACACTGAGGCTATTTGCATGTCTTGGGCATTGTAAATCATGCTACAGTGAAAATGGTGTTGTAGATACCTATTTGAATTCCTATTTTTGTTTTCTTTTTTAAGTTTATTGGTTTATTTACTTATTTTTGAGAGAGAGAGAGCATGAGCAGAGGAGGGGCAGAGGGAGAGAGAGAATCCCAAGCAGGCTCCATGCTGTCAGCACAGAGCCTGATTCAGGGCTCAGACTCATGTTCATGACCTGAGCCAAAATCAAGAGTCAGACACTTAGCCGATGGAGGCACCAAGCGCCCCATGTTTTTGTTTCTAACACAGTTCTTAGGATGGCCTAGATGTGAGATGGCCGTCTGCCTTACGGTCTCAGCTGGCTCATTGCTGAGGGAAAGCTGGTGCGTTATCACTAGTTACATCGGAATAGCAGACATGAACCGGGACTCCCGCAAGCACAGGGGGCATGTGATCACCTTACCTCTAAGCTCCTCACAATCCCACCCCGTTAATTCCCAAGCCTCGTCTCAGCTCTGGCCGCCGAAACAGGAGAGCACAGCCGGGGCGTAAGCAATAGACACTTGTCTCTCGAGCCTCCGGAGGCTGGGACCTTGAGGTCAGGGTGCACACGTGCTCGGGTGTGGGGACGGCTGCCCTCTCGCTATGTCCTCCCATGGAGGACGGGAGGGGAGGGAGGTCTACTGGGGTTTCTTCCTGCAAGGGTGCTAATGCCATCACGGGCCCCCCCCTCCCGACCTCCTCTAGATCTGGTGCCTCCCAAGCCTCGTTCCAAATGCCGTCATGGGGGGAGTTTGGGCTTCGGTGTTTGCACTGAGGGGACACCACTCAGCCTACAGCCCTTCTCCCCTTCCTCTCACCCCCGACCCCACTCTGCCCCCTCAGCTCCGGTCACACGGCCCCCGTCCCCTGCAGATGGCCAGCCGGTGCTGCTGGCGTCCAGGACGCGCCATCCTGCCCTGATTTCTCTCTCTCCTGGCGAGCCCTGCCAACTTTGCTTCCTTTTTCTGCCTCCCCCCTCCCCACTCAATGATGTCCCCAACACGCCCTTGGTCTTTATTTTTCCTACAGCCGTCATCACCGCTAGAATACGAGGTCCAGCCTGCGACAGTTGACTTTTGTGTGTTTCTTTCTTGCTGGACCTCCATGGGGGAACAATGTCCAGAGCCATGCAGCTGCTCAGAACATATTTATCAAGGGAGAAAATTAACAGATGAATAAATAGGCCATGTTCAGGTCATACAGGGATCTCGGAGGTTACCGCTATCTGTGTCACAGCAGATGTAGGGCAGTATTGTCAGCGTCCATACACGAGGGCAGGGAAGGGGCTAAGTGTGGGGAAGAAAGAGACACAGGAAGTAGAAGACTTGATTTTCCTACAGCTTCAGTAAACCCTGAGTTCCGCTATTACCAGGAGAGCTTTAAAGAAAATGAGACATGTTGTTTGTGATAATCTTTTTTCTTCTTCTAATTATGTATAGGGAAATATCTCCATGTTAATACATAAATCTAAAGCAGCACTTTAAACAGAGCGTGACTGCATATTAATTCATTTTTCCTCTTCCCTCTTCTCCACACATGCATATTTTGTTATAAATAGTCCTGAACACGTACACACAAAAATAAAATTCAAATATGTCTGCAATAACAGCAAATATTTCCAGCCTTTCTCTCCACCTCATCTCCAGTTCAGAGTCTTAGTTGGTTCCCTGAGTACTATTGTGGGCATTTTGTTCCTCTGGGCAAAATTATAGATGGATTTTACTTGGGAATAAAGATGAGAAATCAGAAAGCAACCTCACATCGGGCTTATTCCAAGAATTTAATGTTAGAAGCTCAGTAATTGTACCTACTATGTTAAGAGACTAATGGGAAAAAAAGTGCTAGATTATTCATTTATTTTTCCATTAATATATATGGTATTTGTTTTACAAAACGAAAATCCATTAGCTAAAAATTGACAATATCACATTAGCCAAGAAACTCACTGATATCCAGGAGCTCTCTCCTTTACATTAACTGCAGAAATAAACAAAACTCTCCAGTGAAATGTGAATTCTTACAATGCCTGCAGGTTGGATATCACAGCTCTCGATAAGGACCTAACCACACAGTTGGAAAATGTAGTAAATTTTAGGTAGGCTTTGGGGCAGAGCCAAAGAAGCCTGGTTACGTTGAGGCTGGAAGGTCATTGCTCCTTTCAAGGGACACTTAAACAGTGTTCTAGAAAGTCTCAAAAAGTATAGTTCTATAACAAAATACAACTTTGAGGGCCAGGTCTGGAACCTCCATGTGGGCACCTCTGTCCCAGCTGTGGTTTCCTCCAGACAATTAGAATTGCATCTGGAATGGGGTGCCTGGGGGGGCTCAGTCAGTTGAGCATCCGACTTTGGCTCAGGTCATGATCTTGCAGTTTGTGGGTTTGAGCCCCACATTGGGCTCTATGCTGACAGCTCAGAGCCTGGAGCCTGTTTTGGATTCTGTGTCTCCCTCTCTCTGCCCCTCCTCTCTCTCGCTCTCTCTCTCTCTCTTTCTGTCTCTCGAAAATAAATAAACATTAAAAAAAAAAAAAGAATTGCATCTGGAACATGGAATCCTGTTAGGACGCATGTTGACTTCATGATAAAGTTGGGGCTGTCGGTGAACTTTGTGCTCAAGCGTTATTTTCTATGATTATGGTGTCAGGACACCTGTCAGGAATCTGTATTTACATTTCACAGTGCTCTGGACAGATTTTCCAGTAGGCAGAGAAAGTCCATTCTTTTGGGCAGAAAGCATAGCGGAGTTTATCCACAGCCAGACCTCACTGCCGATGTTCATGTCAGCCCGAGTCCTCTGTGTAATATTTGCTTCTCAGACAGAACAACAGACTTACAACGGCTACCATGCAGCTGCCTCCCTCGAAAGAATGATCTTAAAGCGTCAGGGTTTCAGAGACCTCAGGGACAGGAAATGATAATGACAGGAATGGCTGTTGAAAAAGGTGTGACAAACCTCCCCACATTTTTAACGTAAGTTTCATTACATTTACATATGTCCCCTGAAATCCTGAAGCTACGTAACCAGCAGTGACCACAGCGTTTCAAATATTTAATGAGACCTATAATGTTAACAGCCTCATCACACCCTCTGCTTCCCTTCTCTGGCTGTTTGTCCTTGAATGCAGAACTAGTCGTGTGCTCGCTTTTTAAAGAGATAGTAACACGTGAATACAAGTGTAAACTACTAGTTTCTCTTCGTTGGATGGATAAAACTACTGGCTACCCCACCAATCTGTCTTCTGAGCTGCCACTTTATATGGGGAACTGCAGCTCATCGGAGAATATTCTTAAAAGTTCACCAACTTAACTACTTACTAACAGCTCTACCCAATAACACATGAGTTTTTAAAATTTAAGGCATAATTTGCATTCAGTGAAAGCCACCCTTCGTAGTGCACGTTTCTGAGAGTCTGGGTAAATGCCTTTCGCTGACGGATGGTATCCACCGTACGGACACCGCAGGGAACCATGTCTTTGTGGTGCGTGTGAGTCTTCAGATTCTACAGCCATATCTTAAAACCATGTTGAATCAAATAAGACTTTTCAGAAAACATCTGCTCTTCATAAGGAGACCGAGGAACAGGTGATTCCTGCCCGGGCCGCGTTAGCATTCTCCTCTGGCCTCTAAACATGGTGCCAGCATCCCTGGGGTCCTGACGTGTGAGGACAGCGTGTCGTCCCTGGGAGCCGTGTCCCCCGATGGCACTGTTTGCACCCAGTAGGTTGACTTTGAGAATGACACTTAACGTGCCAGTGTGCACATCAGATCTGTGGGCGTGCTGTTCTTCGGCGGGGCGTGACAAGCCTGAGGTTGGCAGAGCTCCGACTGACAATGTACACATTTTGGAGCATTTAGGGAAAAGGAGCATCACAGCAGGTCAGGAAGAGAGAATGTTGGAATATTCCACCTCCTCGATAGTGCAGCTTCCACGCTTATTTGCGTCTCAGACGTGTGCACTGACATCCACTTGAACGGATTCTTGCAGATACAATGGTAACGTCTCCCTCCTGCCGCCAGTCGTGGGGAGGCTCCCTCCTAAGGTCTCAGTCTCCTCCAGGCTGGAATGTGCCCCGCTTGGGGCAGGCTCCGGAGACACATACCTTTCTTTTGGGGGCTGAATGCCCATTCCTGAGGGGACACATATCCAGGGCCAGCTTAGGGTACATACAAAGGGGGAGGCTGGTTGTGTGAAAAACTCTTCTCTTCTTTGAGAAGGTCAGGGTCCTCCCTCTTTTTTCCTCTATAAAAACCTGTAGAACATAAAAGGCATTTGATCGTGTGTCTGAGCCATATGATAAATGTTCTATGTCACAATGGCACTATTCTCATTTCCCGATGAGTCAAATATTTAAGATCATCTTTAAACCTGATTTGAGAGGTAAACACATGAATGTCTCTTGCACTTGCTCTTTCCTTTGTACAATTTCAAAACCTGTGGCATAGACAGCCTGCTGCTTATAAGGGTGATTAACAAGCATGCATTGTCTGAGGCTGAAAATGCCACGTCAAAAATTACAGTGACTTTATCATGAAGCCATATTTTTCTCCTGTGATAAGCTTTTTCCCTTGTGAGAAGGTACTCATCTGCTCTTATAAAAACTTATTTGTATGTACAGCCCCACATTTAAAGTCAAGTATCCCCGTTAAGTATATGCATATTTGCAAGTATGATGTATTTTATTAAGATGAGTTTTATGGAAGAAATAAATCTAGCATAGAAATGTGAAGACTAATATGATTTACATATTATATATCCCAAATGTATACATTAAAATATGTCACATAAATGATATTTACTTAAGGATGTTGTAACGGTAATAATAATAGGATAATAAGCATGATTGTGTCATTCCATTCCTGTTAGCAATTGTGTTCCCCATTGGAAGACTTTTACGTTATTTTTCATAAGAAAACAAAACAAAACAGAAAAATACACCCAAAGCTCTAACGTTATTTCTCAATATCCCCTCAATAAGTAATGATGAAGTTGTCACTCGGTATCTTTACTTGTCCTCATAAAGAGTGGCCATTCTCTAAAGCCAAAGAGGAGAAAAAATGACAGTTGGCTCTGAGATCAAAATTCAGTTTCTGAGGTGAGTAGAAGCTGTCACATTTTCTAGAGAAAATAAGAAGTAAACTCTTCCATAGAGCGATGGCTTTGGAAGGACTGTTCTAAGACCCCCCCTTTTTTTTTTAAACAACTTTGTTCTCTGACAGTGAATCCCGTCTGAACAACATTATCTTCCGCCTTGTGAATGTGTCCCCGTTGCGATGTGGAAACTGGCTGGAAATAATATTTCATCCATTAGATCATGATTCCCAGACTGTAGCGTGCGCAGTAACCCCTGGGCAACCCCCGACAGAGGCTGCGGGCACCGCCCGGGGCCCCGCGGCTGAGGGCTGGGGAGCAGGTGCAGAGTCCACATTCCAGCAAGCACCCCGGCTGGGGTCCAGGTCTGCCCAGTCAGCACCGCTGGCCGAGGCCCTGGGCAATCCTCCATGCCCAATGCGTTAAGCCCTCACCACCCTGTCTTGAAAGGCTCTGTCCCTTCTCCTGCACGAGACTGTGACCCCTGAGGGCAGGTGTCTTTTGTGCTAGCATCCAGCCCCAAGCTGGTGCAGGGCTCGCAGGTGCTAGCAGCATTCCTGCCGGCTTCATGGGAAGAAGTTGGGAAGAGGAGGTCTTAGTAACCGTGATTCTTGTGGACATGGCCTGACTAGTTTTAAAGAATGCATGATAATTAAGCAGAAACACATTTGTTGGGGGAATTAAAATATGTCCCCATGAAAATCTGAGTTGCTTTGAAAATGTTAAAAAAAAAATAGAGTAAGACAATCGAAGGTTATATTAGGCATTATACCTTCATGCAAAGAGCACACAAACAAGGTGGCAATGTCTGCTAAATTCCATCAGTGCAGGTACCTAATGCCGTTGACTGAAGGATCTAAATGCTGTTTTCTTTTCCTCTGGGCCAAAATTACCTGTTCCTTGTGCTTTGGAACCTCAATAAAATAATTCGCTAATGTTACATTCTACTTTCACATTAGCATACTATGGAAACCAAGCACTCACCACATTCCTTAAGCAAACGATAAAGCAATTCATACATCGGGTGCATTTACTTTCATAGAAACGTGTTATTGACAGGAAACGGCTGGGGTAGAAAATGCCATTCTGGACTTAGTAGATGGCTGGGTTGATAGCACCCGGATTTGGAGAGGTGGGGAGACTGATAAAAGTTTCAAGCCCAGATTTGAGTAAATAACACAGAGCATGAAAGTTAGAGAAATAATAAGTCATCTTCTGTGGGGCTTTGGGGTCAACACGGATGAAAGGGACGAAATAGCAGCTCTGCGCTCGCTGCTCAATTCCTGTCCTGCTCCTCCAAGGCAGAGGGGGAGGGCAGCCATCCTGCCGTGGCGGGCGGGGGATGATGCCCAGACCCGCAGGTGTTCTCTGCATTGACCCCAGAGCTCCAAGGTCATGCAAAGAACATGGAAATAGGAGGTAAGCAGCTCTGTTGTTTTTATTCCATAGAATCGTTTACCTACCTGTGTGTTTTTTCCCGTCTTTATTGAGGTATAATTGACAGATAAGATCATAGGTATATGGAAACCTTCTCATTTACTAACAGGATTTCCCACAGAGGATTCTGGCTCCCAATGGAAGACATTGGCTCTGTCGTCTCAGATCACTCACATGCAGAACAGACAATCACACTGCCGTGCGCTCAGAGGCCCCGGCTGCCCATCCCCTTCTCCCCTTCATCTCTGCACCTCATTCCCTGGCAGGGACCACCCAGAGCAGCCTAACAAAGATCCCCATCCCATCGCCTCATGTCCTGGCTTCACGCTGTCCTCAGGATTAATTATCCACAAACATTCTTCTCTCTGTTCCTTAAGAATCACTTGCTCTTGTTTGCAGAGGGAAGTCCTCATGGTTAGTGAGCCCCACAATACGGTTCGTGCCGTAATCCCAGATAACACTCCAGGCCAGTGACGTGGACCCTCCCTCACGTGTTTGCACACTTTTTTCCACACGTTCCGTCCTTCCATCTGGAATAACTTTCTTATCTATTCTTTCCCCCCACCCTCCAAATAATCTTTGGGAAATAAAAGCCCTCTCCTCCTCCATCTCCATCTGAACAATGACTTGCAGGCATAGTGTGAATAAGGAGGAAACATAACACACCTGCTAAGAGTCTTGTAGAAGTAAAGATAATCCTCATTTATTTTCGAAGGTATTCTCTTCCCGACCTTCCTTTGTTATAAATAGTATTTAAATGTTATGGTATTTGTTATGCATCGAGTTCATCATTATTATGGTCTTATTTACCATGAGCCTTATCACTGAGTGTGGTGCTCCATCGTGGGGTTCAGAAGTCAATTATTATTAAATAATTAAGAGCAATTAACGGCAGCACGTGGGTGGCTCTGTCGGTTAAGCATCCGACTTCGGCTCAGGTTATGATCTCATTGTCCGTGAGTTGGAGCCCCGCATCAGGCTATGTGCCTGGAGCCTGCTTCAGATTCTGTGTCTCCCTCTCTCTGCCCCTCCCATACTCTCTCTCTGAATCTCTCTCAAAAATAAACATTATGTTTTTTAAGGGAGTGATTAATGGATTTAATGAAGAGGTGACCCAGCTGGCAATGCTATGGAGTTTTCCTTGCTGTCTGGCCTGCAGGCCAGAGGTGAGGATGCTGCTGTGGTCCCCACCCAGTCTGGTGGTGCAAGATTTCCTTTCACCCTTCATTTTGGGAGAGTAGATTCCACAGCACACTGCAAAGACCCGGGCTTATTATCCCCAAATACCATTTGAAAATAAGTGCTCAGCACTGTGGAGTCATTAAATATACACAATTGGAATATTGAGCTTATAATCTATGAGAATGACTTGGAATATATCGCCTCATTATTTTATTTTATAGCCAAAGACATAACTTGCATTATGTTTCAGTGAACAATGAGCATCAAACCCTGACAAAATTACCTCATTTCTTTTTATGCTTTCTCAATATAGGCAAACGCATTGCAAACTCTAATTTACTCTGACCCAGAAATTGCTCTGTGGTGGATTTCTGCAGGCCCTGGTGTGCGGGAAACAGGACGTCATTCAGCGTAGGATTATTTTTTCTGACTTTTTGTCAAATTATTGCTTATGTTCCCTCAGGTTGAAACAGAGTCACATTAGCTGACCTGGGCAGTGTCCGCGTGGCCTTCCCGAAAGAGGAGTCTCTGCCCACGTAGGTCAAGGCTGCTGGAGACACAGCTCTCAGTGGTATTAGCAGTTAACCACGAAAGTAGTGGTTCCTCGGTCATGATCTGATCCTAGTCTCTGGATCTTTCCGCGCCACGGTGTATGGCCTGCAGCTGGTGACGGGCTGTGCGAGCCGGCGACACTGGGACCGGGCCGCAGGAATGACCGTTAGCCGCTGACGGGAGCACCCGCCGCGTCTATTGAGCAGCATCTGCAGGTCGAGCTCTGTTCCCTGCCGGTGGAGCTCCCAGCGGGGACCCCGCGCTGGCACCTTTTAGTGAACCGCGGACAGGCCCGGCCTCTCTGGCTCCCGTGCGGACCCACCTGGAGGGCTCGTTGTGGGTGAGGGAGGCTGGGCCCAGGGAGGGAGGAGTGGCCGTGGCCGCCGCCTGTGTGATGCTCCCAGCAGGAGGGGTCAGGCTGACAGTGGCTCCCGGGGGGGCTCCGCGGGGCCCGGCAGTTTCCTGTGCCCCCACCAGCAGTGGGCATGAGGGTCTGTATGTGTGCAGGGCCCGCTGAGTCGTACACGGAACGTGCGTGCCCTTTGCTCTGTGTGTGTGATACCCTCGGGGGCTTTAAAGAGAAGCCGGGAAAGACTGATCTGAAAAGAAACAGCTCATAAACACCCCACGCTCTCCAACATGCACGGCCACCAGCCAGGGGCCTGGGGCACACAATGGGCCACCTGTCCGTCCTCGGCTTCTCTCGAATTACTGTAATCCTTCTAGAGGTTTCCATGTGGCCCACACAAGAACAGCACATATTCTCCCAGTGAGGTTCTCAAATTATGCTCCTGTGGAGCCTGGATTTCTGGCTGGTGGATGGAGGGTGTCTTCCTGCTGAAATGGAATAACAGCTTTCCCTCCCCATTTTGCAGAACATTTCATACATGATATGTTCTCCATTTGGTGTGTTCTCTTTGTAAAAATGTCCTCAAATCTGTGTTCTTTACTATCACCTTTATTTCGTTGAGCTTTTACCACAAACGGGCTTGGTGAGGAAATAGCAACTTTGTATTCGAGGGAAACATGTAAACTGCTGGCTGTCATGTCACTTTGGGGTAAATGCTGTGGTCGCACAGCCACGTGACCAGGCGCACCAGCGGCCACAGCCACGTGGGAGGTTGTGGCAGCTGCGGGTTGCCGTTTTCGGGACCCCTGAGTCTGGAGAAGGGGGCCCCAGGAGGATGGAGACGTCTTCTCCCTGGAAGCGGGAAAAAGAAGAGTCAGATGTGGATTCCAGTCCAGCGTGAGCAGATCTGTTCCACCCCCGCAACCAGGGAGCAGTGACCTGAGCCCCGGGCCTGCAGCTGCACCCCGACGCTGGGTGTCACCCCAACACGTCCCCCGTGGCTCGGAGGTGAGGACGCTCCGGTGGGTGAGGCCACAGGCAGCCTGGTTCCCGTTACCTTGAACTTTTCCAGATACCCCACTATTCACTATTCACTATTTTCCAACAGTCACATACTAGCTCCACTTTATAGACCGGAGGACTTTCGAGAATAAACAAGCCGTCAGACTAAACACATGTATTTAGTTTGGGGTCAAATAAGCCTCAAACCTAAAACCTTTGACCACAACCCTAAGATTTTCTTCTTGAGGTTTAATACCTAAACTGTATTTGGTTCCGTCTTACTTTCCTTCGTTCTTCTTATTTATTCTTTCTATTTATCCTGTCTATTTATTCTTTATAAATATTTCTTATTTATTTTTTCTATATTTTTTAAAATTAAGGCTTTATATTTTTAGAGCAGTTATAGGCTCACGGTAAAACTGAGGGGATTTAAGATTTGTCACATACCCTCACCCCCACCGTCAGTAACTCTCACTGGACACTACGGTTGTTATGGCTCACGGGCCCACGGTGTCACAGCGTCCTCCCCGAAAATCCGTGGTTATACGAGGGTCACTCTGTCTTGTACATTCTGTGGGTTTGGACAAGCGTATATGGGCACGTATCTACCGCCATGGCGTCATCCGGTGTATTTTCTCGGCTCCAAAAATCCTGTGCTCACCTGTTCATCCCTCCCCGCAGCCACTGATCCTGTATGGTCTCCGTAGCTTTGCCTGTTCCAGAATGCCATAGAATTAGAATCATGCAATATGTAGTCTTTTCATCCCTAAGATTTTTAATCCATTCTTTAAAGAGAAAAAATGTTCAGTGAACAACTCCTTTGTTCCATGCCCATACCTGGCACTGAGCATAATGCCTTGAATCAGGCTGACCACAATCCCTCCCGCCCTGAATTCGAGGACCTTAGATTACAGCATTTGATGGTTTTACCAAAGGAATTTTGCCCCAGGAGATGGGTAGGCCTGGGCGCTCCTGTCTTGCTTGTCTGGCTCTTAGAGACAAGAATTTCTTTACCATGACACTCACAGAAACACACACGGGCTGGCATCAGGGCTCAGGGCCCACAGTGGTGAACTGGAGACACAGAGACGGAGGGCCAGGACGGGCNCAAATCTTATCTCAGAGACCTTCTATATTTACAGATAACAGCCCCCCCAAAAGGCTGGTAATTAAAAATCCAAAGCATGCTGTTCACAAAGGGAGCCTTGAGATTTTGAAAACGATTTTTAATTTTGGGTCTAGGTGAGTAAAAACTCAGATGAAAGGTCCGTGCTAAGGTGACTTCAAAGTAGCTGTCTTCTCTTTTGAGGAGGAAAACAGTTATCAAATCCCCTTATTGATACCATCAGCCTCGCCTGCGCCTGGCTCTTCGCTCTTAT
>NW_027529424.1:12299657-12320572 GCF_008692635.1 Crocuta crocuta | reverse complement strand
CTGCCTCTTGCTCTTTACTCTTATCAGATAATGTGCCTGCCGCTCACGGCCCCAGAGCTTTGCGAGGCTGGCGCTCCACACCCCAGTCCCCGCCACCGGTATCTCCGCCCAGTCTGCGCTGTGGAGGGGGACCGTGGAGTGAGGCCAGCGGCCCTGCAAGGACGACCGATTGCCACTTCTCACAGCCGAGGTGCATGTTTGGCCACGGAAGATAATCGTGTGCGACCCACGGGCCGCGGCGATATAGCCTTCACGCTGAGCCAGTGCAGATTTTATTTCCGAGAATGGAAAGTGTGCATCAAACCTGGTAAATGTCACTTAGATATTTGAGTCAGATAGTTGAGTTCCTGACTTTTTTTTTTACTGTGAAGACTCATTTTTTAAATAAACTTTTTATTTTTTTATTATTTTTTAAAGTTTATTTATTTATTTATTCAGACAAAGAGGGAGACAGAGACTCCCAAGCAGGCTTCGCACTGTCAGTGTGTAGTCCCATGGTCGAACTCACGAACCGTGAGATCATGACCTGAGCCGACATCAAGAGTCAGACGCTTAGACCCCCAGGCGCCCCTAAGGAAACTTTTGAAAGTCAGTTTGCATCCGTTAGTGATTTCAATGTCCCCAGCAGTTACGTGTGTCCTGGTGAACGTTACGCTCTGTAGGGAGCTTGGCCCAAGGTTTGCTCGAACAAATCGGGGTCACCAGAACCGCGCATATCCCTTCCTCGGTAAATAGACACACACTCATGTACTTGCTGGCGTCTGATGGCCTCATCCTGGAGGGCCACTTGAGGCCATCCGTGGTCTGGTGTAGAGAGGAACAGTCCAGCATGTGCGGGGAAGGAGCCGTCTGGTTCCAGTGTCGCTGCTCCAGCCGCCGTCCCACGACCCCGCTGGCTGACTTAGCTCCTCTGTGGAGACCTTCTCAGTGGTGGGAACAGGCGGGATGAGAGAATGTCTATTCTAAGGAAGCATCACAGCCCACGTTAAACCTTCAGTAACGATGGGAAACATCCCTTTAATTCTCAAAGAAATATCCCTTTATATAGTCCTTTCCATCTAAAACTATATAATTATTTCCCAAAATTATTTTGGCTCTTGCCATTCATTTGTTTTTCCATTTCGACTTTAGAATAGGCTTGCCAATATATTCCTAAAGGTCTGCTGGCATTTTGATGGCTCTTAGGTTGAATCTGTATGTTAAATGGGGGAGAATTGACATATTAGCAATATTAATTCCTTCAGTAATAAGCATGGTGTGTATCTCCATTGAATGAAGTCTTCTTTGATCTATTTCATCAGCATTTTGTAGATTTTAGCACGTAGACCTTGTACATGTTTTCTCAGGATTATACCGAAGCACTCTATTTATTGGTTGCTATGGCAAATATGATGTTTTGTGCCAGGCTTTCATTTCTAGCATGTAGAAATGCAAGTGATCTTATATAGACCTTGTATGACTTTATTCTGTGCTGGGAGCCGCACTGGCCTCACTGGATGACAGTCACAGCGAGGTAACGGCAGTGTGTGCACAGCTCCTGCCATGAGAAACGAAAACTGGTATCTCCTTCTGCTATTACAGGCTCATGTTGGAAATGAGCCTGCTGGTCTTGACCAGGTCTCACAATATTCCAAACCAGACTGATATTCCCCACACAGATTCCTCATAAGGAAAAACATATTCCTGCCTTTTCAAAACAGATTTTAGATGAAAGCATTGTGGATGATGGTCAAAAGGCTCTTCCTATGGGCCTTGCAGATCCAAGACTTAGATAATAAAAGGGGTTAAGAACACAGGAGTTACAATTGAGCCTGGCCCCAGAGACAAAGAGCCTAATTTAGAGTTAAGGACAGATATCCACACCACCCAATTGTTTCTGCTTGGAGCACTGATCCCCAAGGCATCTTTGTTGATCAGTATTCAGATTGACTTATTCTGGCCTTGAATATGCTGATTGTACCCCATTAAGGAACCTATTGAGGAACTTCTTCTTTTGTGATTATGGGAGCAAACATTGTGTTTCCTGAAAGACCTGTCTTTCTTAATACTTCTCCTTAAGCAAACAAGCTATTGACCCCTGCTCACAAAGAACTAACTTCACCCTTTTTATGCTAAAAACATTGTCTTGTATGCTAAAGATACCTTCCTTCCCCATAGAATAAGCTTCTAAATCACCTACCTCGGTCACTATTGATAAAGGTTATGCAGGAGTCTTCTACAAATCTATGTTCTGGGAAATTCTTACATATCAAAGAAATTTGTCATCAGAAATCATTGTCTAAGCCAAATGCCACTTCTGTGCCGTCCCCCAAACACTTAATTATAAAAGAAAGTTGAGCCTCAGTCAGAGCAGAGATGCTGCCTGGGGACCAGAAAGATTCTCAGAGCCTCTCTCATCCCTCCCTCGCCCACACCGTCCATCCTTCAGGGACCCCTGGACCCGGCCGGAACGGGCCTCCGGCAATTCTGTAATATTGTGAAATTTACTCACTATTTCTAGAAGAGTTGTCTTTTTCAAAGATTCTTTTGGAACTTTTAGGTAGATAACCATTCTTCTATAAATAGACTTCTGATTTACAGCACGACTTCACGTTGAATTACTGGTGAGAGAGGAAGTCCTTGGCTGGTATTCAGTACCGTGGGCAATCACTCAGGCTTCCGTCATTAATTATAATGCTAGTTGTATGTTTTTCACAGGTGCCACTCAGTACATTGAATGGAGATTTTTATCTCTTCCTAATNTATATATGTCAAAGGCTTTTCCTGACTCTAATGTGAGTCATGTCATTGATATGGAGAATTCCTCTGATTGATATGCTGATATTTAACTGGCCTTAAATTCCTGGGATAAACATCCACATTTGACTAATAGGTAGAATCCTCTTCTTACTTTGCTGGATTCGTGTTGCTGATATTTAGTTGAATAGAGAACAGTTGATATTGTTCTTTAGTTGGCTTATCTTGTATTAACTTTGTCTGGATTCTGTATTGAGCAACGGTGGTGTGGTTTTCTATACTCTATTTGTTTCTCATTTCGTGGAAAAGACTATGTAGACACACTAACAATTCTTCACCAGTGATACCATGTGACCCAGAGTTTTCTTTGTCAGAAGACTTACAACTATGAAATCAAGTTCTGTGACAGATCCAGGACTACGTTGGTAACCTGTCTCTTCCTGAATGCATTTCGCTAGTTGTGTCTTTCAAGGTGTTGGTCAATTTCATCTGCGCTGTCAAATTTCTAGGCTTATTTTTCCTTTGTATCCATTATATCTGTAGGTCTGTTTTCCTGATTCATTCTCACCTCGGGAGGGCACACCTTCCTGGCCTGCGGATCTCCACGCTCCTTGGCGCCTCCGCCCTCCTGGTAGTGAAGGTCTGACTCCAGCGGGTATGTCTGCTCATCTTCCTGGGCCTGATGTGAATTTCCCCTGTTTCGCTACCCTAGCCGAAATGGGGTTTCCTAACTGTCCTGAAAGTGGTCAAGTTCATATCCATAGATTATACATTTTTGCAAAGATTCTTTGGGAACTCTTAGGTAGATAATCATGCTTAAAGATTATAGATTCTTGTCCACAGAGGAGAGAGAGAAAAGTGTCACACAGGTTTTCATAACCTGCCTACAGTGAGGAGCTGTTCCTGTCTGCATATCTACAGCATAGGGTTGACTTCCTCAGCTCCCTTACCATTTTGTTTAATGTTTTATTTATTTCTATGAGAGAGAGAGAGAGACAGCGTGAGCAGGGGAGGGTCAGAGAGAGAGGGAGACACAGACTCTGAAACAGGCTCCAGGCTCTGAGCTGGCAGTCAGCACAGAGCCCGACGCGGGGCCCAAACCCACGAACCGCGAGATCATGACCCAAGCGAAAGTCGGATGCTTAACCGACTAAGCCACCCAGGCGCCCCTCCCAAACCTTTTAAGGAGGTTTGCTGGTTTGGCTCTAGAGGGACAAGCTTGTAAGATGATGAACATGTCTTTCAAAATCTTAATTTCTTTATTGTAAAAAGATACTGAAAGGATTGTTATAAGTAATAAAGAAGTGAAAGCTGTATTAATTTCAGTGTTAACAATGACTATCAAGGGGCATCTGGCTGGCTCAGTTGGTTAAGCATCTGACTCTTGATTTTGGCTCAGGTCATGATCTCAGGGTTTGTGAGTTAGAGCCCCATGTTAGGGTCTGCTGACAATGTGGAGTCTGCTTAGGCTCGCTCTCTCCCCCTCTTTCACTCCTGTGGTATCTCTCTCTCTCTCTCTCTATCTCAAAATAAATAAATAAACTTAAAAAAAACAGTGACAGTCAATTTGGTGACTACCGAATATATATTTAGGCTTTCCTCCGGCTAGACACTGTGCAAGGTCCTTTATATAACATCTAGTGTTAAAACAACACAATGAGATAGTTGACATTATTGTTATTTTCTATTCTTCTAATTTAGAAAATTAAAGCCCAGAGTCTTAGTTTCACCAGGTCACAAAACCAAAATAAAGAAAGCATTGTTAAGTATTACTTTTGTTCATGTAGGGCGCATTCAATGTGTTTATGCAGCGTAATAATAGTCTGGGTGCCTGCATACAAAATAGCTTTGTCTAATGTACATTATACCTTTCCTACGGTAAAACGGTTCAAAGTAGGTTCATACGCTCATGGATGAGTCCAAGGGCACTTCCATTATTGTAGTAGAAAGCTCCTAATTATAATAATCTTCTAGATAGAGATTTCCAAGGAATGATAGCCAAGAATGCCATTATTTTGGGATACCAATAAAATTCATTATTCTGCAGATAATGAATATGCGGTTTCCCCAAGATAATAAGTTTAATCACAATGAGATACTAGTTAAAATATTATGATAACATCCTGAACACAAGTTTCTTAAAATTACATTAAGTTATTAATAAGATCTAAGTTTTCATGAAAAGAAACACACTAAATAAATGTTACACCTTAGTTATTGGAACTGTAATAATTTAACAAAAAAAGAGTTTATATTTCAGTATTTATGGTACTGAGAGTGTGTACTCTTTGAGTGTTACAGTGACAATTATATTTTCTATAACTCAAATGTGCAAGTAATTTATGAGAGAAGCCTAGAGACCAAACCCAGCTTATTCAAAACAAACAACTTAATTAGGGGCCAGTAATATTTTACTGTAATTGGCATATAAACACCCCCTGACAAATGTTGACTTTTATCATTTTGATCACAAGATAAATTAACTGGTGATTAATTAGCTTAGTTACTTCCTTACTTCCTGGCACAATTGAAGCGAAGGGCTCTGATGTGCTTACTTTTAAGGAGAGAATGGGGTTTCTTCAGTAACTCAAAATAGATACTTAGGTGAATCAACAACCTGCTTTCCGACTTATGTGTCAGGTGTTCCATTCCAACCCAAGAGAAGAAGATTTGCAGGGCGTGAAATGTCATGAACAGTCACAGGATGCACCTTGGAAGGGTTACTGCTGTGTGACCAAGAGCAGCCAGCCTGTCAGGGACGCCTGGGGAGCTCAGTGGGTTAAGCATCCGACTCTTGGGTTCGGCTCAGGTCGTGATCTCACGGTTCCTGAGTTCAAGCCCTGTGTCAGGCTCCACGCTGACAGTGCAGAGCCTGCTTGGGATTCTCTCTCACTCTGTCCCTGCCCCTCCCTCGCTCGTATGCTCTCTCCCTGTCTCTCAAAATGAATAAATAAACTTAAAAAAAAATAGCCAGCATGTTCGAACAAAACTCTAACTGCAAGGCCAGATGTCTTCACACGACTTGGTTTTGACAAGTACCTTGAAGCAACACAATCAGAGCAGCATGGGAGTGCTGACGTCCAGGCGCGGGGCTCAGCAGTTCAGAACACAAAGCCTGGAAATGGACCCGCACGGTATGGGGTGTAGTCAACTGACCTCTGAACTTCACAGGCAAGCAAAGGCACTTTAATGGAGAAAAGATGGAGTTTTTAGCAAATGGCATTAGAATAACATATATAAGAAAACAAAAAGAACCAAGGCATGGACCTTTCTTAAAAATTAAAGTAAACCCAAGATCAAAATATAAAACACAAAATTATAAAAGTTGTAAAAGAAAATATAAAAGAAAATCTATGTGAATTTGAATCTGGTTGTACATTTTTAGATATATCACCAAAAGCTCAACCTAGGAAAAAAACTGATAATTTGTAATATATCTTAATTAAAAATGTCACCATTGTGGAAGTCACTGTCAGAAAATGGAAAGACAGCAGCAGACTTGGAGAAAATATTTGCCAAAGAAAAATCTGATGAAGGACATATGTTCAAATGATACAGGTAACTGCTAAGCTTTACCTGTAATATGACAAACAATCCAATCAAAAATAAGCAAGAGCTCTGAACAGCTACCTTACTAAAGAAGATGTAAAGATGAACAATAAGTGTATGAAAAGATGCTTAACATTACTTGTAATTAGGAAATACCAAATTTTTTTTTAGAGTTTTTGTTTTCACTCCAGTTAGCTAACATATAGTGTTATATTCATTTCAGGTGTATAGTATAGTAACTCAGCACTTCCATACATCATCACCCTGCACTGAGGGAATACCAAATTAAAACCACAATGGCATGTATATTAGAAAGGTCATTATATATGTCTATATATAATGCAAACTCTTGGCCAGGGTATGTAAGGCTCACTGCTGGTGGGAATGCAAAATGGTGTGATGACTTTGGTAGAGAGGCTGGCGGTTTCTTATAAAGCTAAGCATAGTCTTATATGATCCATGACTCATGCTCATAGGGGTTTGCCCAGCTGGTTTGAAAACTTATATCCGCATAAAACCCTGCACATTAATGTTTACTGAAGCTTTATTCCTAAGAGCCCTAAACAGGAAGCAGGCAAAATTCAATCGGTGAGTTGATTTCAAGCTGTGTTACGTCTATATGATGGATATAATTCAGTGATAAAAAGAAATGAGCTAGCAAGCCACGAAGAGAAAATAATGAATCCTAAATGCCTATTTCCAAGTGAAAGAAGCCAGTCTTTAAAAAGACACCTACTGATGTTTCCAATTATATGTCAGTCTAAAAGGTAAAACTGGGGGCACCTGGGTGGCTCAGTTGGTTGCGTGTCCAACTTTTGGTGTTGGCTCAGATTATGATCTCAGGGGGATGGGATCCAGGCCTGTGTTCGGCTCTGCACTGAGTGTGGACCCTGCTTGAGATTCTCTCTCCCTCTCCCTCTGCCCCTTCCTAGCTCAGACACTCTCTCTCAAAAAACTTAAAAAAAATAAAAGGTAAAATAATAGTGATGGTAAAAAATACCAGTGTTTGCAGGGGTTTTGAGAAAGGTCAGTGTTGAATAGGTGAAGCTGGAGGGAAAATCGTGGATGGTAACACTATTTTGCAGGTTGTTGTAATTATGAATTCAAGATGCCGAGCATTTGCCAAATTTCACAGAATGAAACTTTAGTACACAAAGAGTGAATTTTAGTGAATGCAAACAAAAAATCACTTAGGAAGGGGTGGAAAGACTATAGAATGTAGCAAATAAATTTAGATTTATTATAATGTATGAAACAACTTCGTGTTGGTGGGGGAAGTGGGTGTGGACTTGGTAGCTTTGGTAATGCATGGTGTTTGTAAGAGTGAAGGCAAAAGCGGCCATGCATAAATACTGCACTCTTTGACAGACTGAAGTTCTTTCCCATGAGGATAGAGACTAATAGTTCTGCAAACAGTACACACACAGGCTGGAACTGAATGTGAAATCCATGGATGGCAGAGGGTGGGAGCTAGGTTTCCACTGCTGGAGTGGGCTGTGTACAGGTAAGACAGAGGAGGAGGGCAGAGTGACCCATGCGCCAGTGGGTTAAAGTTGCAGATGTCAGGATGAACTCTTGTTTAGCTTAGTGTAGATACAGATGCTTACATACCAAAATGTGTCCATACATGTGTGTATCTGGGGTTGTAGAAACACATATTTCCTTGCTTTGTCAGCTGAAAGCCCAGGAACATGCACACCCAGTAGCAGTGAGCACCCCAGCTCCCAAATCTTGGTTTCTAATACCATTCTCTAAAGAAAGGAACCAGGATCTAAGAAGGAATGGCTCCCACATGGGGAAGGAAATACACGAGATGACGACGTCAGCTCTTTACCACTGCAGTCACCTCCCCGAACACATTGTCCTGGTCTAACCTTGGGAAGACCTCAGATGGGGGCACCTGGGTGTTCAGTTGGTTAAGCATCCAGCTCACTCTCAGCTCAGGTCATGATCTCGCATGGGCCCCTCAATGGGCTCCATGCTGGCAGCATGGAGTCTGCTTAGATTTCTCTCTCATTCCCTCTCTCTTTCAAAATAAATAAATAAATTTTAATTTTTTTTAAAAAAAGGATGACCTCAGATGGATCCCAACACACTCCATAGAACACGTGGCCAGCACTCCTCAAAACTGTCAAGGTCATCCAAACCAAGGAAAGTCTGAAAGACGGCCATGTGACTCGTAGATGTGGTGGTGACGTTTCTTAGTACATGGGGTAAGTATCCTGTGTTGGAGGCTCACTTTAGCAACAATGGCTTGGCAGTCTTTGTGTGCAAGGGGCTGTCTGCAAGCCGGAGACCCCTGGGGACTGGTGGTGTCACTCATCATGGGGCTGGGGGCCTGAGGACCAGGGCCGCCGATGGGTGAGTCCCAGCGCCAGGGCAGGAGGAGATCGGTGTTTCGGCTCAGATGCCCAGGCAGACGGTGGGGGGGGGCGGGTGGCAAATTCCTCCTCTCCCCCTGCTCTATCCAGGCTGACAGTGGATAGGGGAGGGCCCCCACATGGGGGAGGGGTCTGCTTCACTGAGGCCACTGCCTCACCCTCTCAGACACGCCGAGAATAAGGTTCAGCCAGGCATCTGCGCACCCCGTGATGTGGTCAGGTGGGCACAGGAAATGGACCATGTCTACACTTAACCCGCGGGCGTGTCCAGCCTCCTCGCGCTGGTGCGGGCCAAGGTGAAGATGAAACAGCTCAGCTGTTGATCCGTAATGTGGCGCTTACAGTCGGAAACCTCCCTGGAGGCCCCCTGGGCTGTCACCTCACTGCTCCGGATGTCTACACTCACGGTTACCCTGGTTTAACTGGTTTCACAGCCAGCTTGGCTGCCCGAGCACCAGGTTAGAAAAGGCCTCGTGAACAGCCTTCCCTGGCCGCCCCTGCACCTCACTTAGCTCCCGGTGCCGTGTGCGGACGCTGCACAGCCGTGTGCAGAGGTCAGTGTCCCCACCCACCCCCGCCCTGGGGACGGCCTTGTGCTCTTTCTCTGGTTGAACTGTGCCCTTTTCCTTTCTTGTCACCTTACGCTGAATACACACCATGGAGTCCCTTGAGCCCGCGGAGCCCGCGCACAGCCCGCTGGAGGCCTGGCCTTACAGGGGTTCCTGGATGAGCCAGGAAAAACATGAACTGCGCCTTTATAAAAATGTATATTTAAAAACGGAATTTTTAATTTTAATCAGCCTGCTTCTGTTCTGACTGAGGAGCGCTTAAATCTCTGAAGAGATTGTTCTTTTCTGAGTGTCGTGACAGGTATTTCGTTTTGTTTGCTTGCTTCATGGGCCGTGCGTGTGGGCTCCTGGGTGGACAGGAGAGCAGCGTCCTGCCTTGCGCAGAGATGGCCCTCATCACGAAGGCACCGGTGTCCCTGCCGCAGCCAGACCCCCCGGAGCAGGGGCCCAGAACCACACCGCGGCCCCCGCCTCCTGCCGCTCACCGTGGCTGCTGAGCCCGTGCACGCGGGCCACCGGTCCCCACGCAGGAAACGTGCCCGCGGGCGCCGCTGGGGCGTATGCTTCGGAAGCCCATGTCTGCAGTGTGTGTGAATCGCACACGGGATCCCTGGGGGGAGGCGGGGGCCGGTGAGGAGGAGGCGTCTCCCACCCCGGCCCCTGGCACATGAGCTGCCCACGGATCTCACTGATAACTGTGCGGCCGCCTAAGCGCATCCATCCCCACAGACCAGGCCACAGAAGGGGCCGCCTGCGCTTTTCAGCGACATTTTGCGTCTTCTGTGTCAGAATATTGGAAATGCACCACCTCCCTGGGAGTTGACCAAGCCATGCCCTCTGTCACCGTGAAGTCACACGGATACGCATCTTCCGTGTGGGGCGAGGCAGGGGCGAGGGCTCCGGTCCACATGCCTGGTCTCTTCCTCTTCCTTCTCCCTCGCGGCTCCTTGGGCATCTCCGTGGCGGGGGCAGAGCTGCGTGTCTCGGTGCCCCGTCCCCTTTCCCTCATGCACGCGCCTCGGGGCCGGACGGCTGCTCCTGTGGCCCAGACGGCCGTGCTGATGTGGCATCTCACTCCTCCGCCTCCGGCTCTCCCTTCCTCACCCCGCTGAGTGAGATTCTCGACTCATTGGACTCCCCCGTGTGCCTCTCGGCTCCCCCCCACTCTCCGGGCCACCCTGACCAAGCCCCACCCTGTAACACCCCCCACTCTGTGCCCCCGGCTGGAAAGCCCCCCGCGGTGCAGGGGTCTCCCATTAAACCCACAGTATTACATTCCGATCCAGCTCTGGCCACATAACCCATGACCTTCCTCTCGAGTCCAGGCATTTTCCAGCGTGTGCCACTGTTTACACCTTGCATACTTTTTTTTTTAAATTTTATATTTTATTTATTTCTGAGACAGAGAGAGAGCACATGAGCAAGCAGGGGAGGGTCAGAGAGAGAGAGGGAGACACAGAATCTGAAACAGGCTCCAGGCTCTGAGCTGGCTGTCAGCACAGAGCCTGATGCGGGGGTCGAAACCACAAACTGCGAGATCATGATCTGAGCCGAAGTCAGATGCTTATCCAACTGAGCCACCCAGGTGCCCCTACACCTTGCATACTTTAAGGCACAGATGTGCTTTGAGGAAGTTCACGTATGGCTTATTTGCGGAGGGTTAGGCCGCGCCTCGGGCTCTGATGGGAGCGTGCAGGGCTCCAGCGCAGAAAGCCCGGTGGGCAGAACGGTGTCATGAACAGATCTGTCAGCCACACCTGAGGAGACCTGAGGCAGGTGTCGACTCTACTTTACAGAGGATACAGTGACGTGGCCGTGCCTGGGGGCATATCGAGCTGAGCACCCACCACGGTGGGAATACGATCTCCTTAATTGTAGTCCAAGACCACAGGGCGTTAAGCACGGAAATGTGTGGGGATATGAAGCCATTTGACCTGAGTTGTGAGCCTCTGCTGTCGATTCCTGGGGTCTTCTTCTGGACCAGGGTTCGGGGAGGAAGCTGCGTGTGGCTGGCGCTGCCTTTAAGCTGTTTGCACAACGGTTTTCGGGCCGCTCCATCTCCGCCCGCTGCCTGAGGTAACAGCAGACACCGTCTTCCTGGTTAAACAGCACGCTAAGCCTCTTTGTGCGGGCAGGAGCGCTGTGCGCCTGGGGGTCCTCTGGGAGATTTTTAACAACACAGCTCTTGCCTCTGGCTGTACAATTACTCTCTGTTCCATCCGTCTCAGGTTTACGTGCGTGCCCGCCGTGTTTCCACGGTAAAAACTTCACATGCCCTCCTGGGGGCCTCGAGGAGCCGGTGATCGCAGCCCTGAGCCGAGGGCCTGACTTCCGACTCCAGCTGCAGGGCTGTGCACACCCGCAGCTGCTCACGTGGGCAGCGCTGATTCCTGGAGAGCGGTGCCTGTTCCCCCCGCCCCCCGCCCTCACAGGAACGACCCAGAGCGCCCGGTGTCACGTGCCAGGGTCAGAACCGATCCAAGTGGACTTAAACACCAAATCAAAACCATCCACTGTGCGTTTTCCAGATGCACGAATGTTGATGCATCGGACGATCCTCTTGAGCGAGGAGATTAGTAGCCACAGGGGCATAAAAGTGTGTGCATATGTGCATGTACGTGCATGTCCACACGCCTTAGGCTGTGTAGCGTGGAGAGAATCTAAGTGGCAAGAATGGAGAGCTAGCAGAAAACTGTAAAATTCAGCGAAACATGACTTGGACTGAACATTTGTGTCCCTCGCAAGCTCCTATGTTGAAACTGAACCCCGAAGTGATGATCTTAGGAGGTGGGGCTTTTGGGGGGAGGCCATGAGTTCGGAGCACCCATGATGGGATTCGTGTGCTTTCGCCCCTTCCCCAGGCAAGGACACAGCACTAAGACACTGCCTGAAGCCGGAAGTGAGCCTCACCAGACGCCACATCTGCTGGTGCTTGGACCTTAGACTTCCGGCTGCTAGGATTTGGAGGCCCAAACGGTCGTTGTTTGAGGCCCCCAGCCTAGGGTATTCTGTTACCGCAGCTGAGCTAAGCGGGTGCATAATAAAGAACAAATCTTTTAAAAACCCAGCGGTGACCCCAACGGGCAACAACGCCCATGTTTCCAGGGCTGTGGCCCACGGAGCCGGGGGGAGACGCCTCGTACCCCCTCCCAGGAAGTCAGGGTCGCACAGTCGCTCTCTCCTTCTTCAACCCAGATGGGCATCAGAGGCTTCAGGAACCCCAGTGTGGAGTTTCCGCCAGAACTTTTATTCATGCCTCAAAGTGTTGTCTTTCTAAGTTGGCACCCCAGGGGGGGTGCGTTGGCGAGGCCTTGTGTGTGGGGACGCGGTGGGCGTGCAGGCGCACAGCAAGCCTGTGTCCCTCCTTCCGGGCGCAGAGACCAGGCTCCCCGTCATCCCTGCAGGCGGGCTGGGCCTCGTGGCTGAGCGGCAGCGGGAGCAGAAGTGGAAGTGGCTGACACCCCAGCGGGTCGTCCTCTGCAGACGGCCGGAGGCGTGGGGTGCGCTGCGTGTGCTTCCTGTTGGGCCCCCCTACACCACCGTGGGCCTGATGGCCCTGGCTGGACCCTGGCTGGACCCTGACCTGGACGCTGGCTGGACCCTGACCGTAGGGCCTCACTTGGGCTCCTTTGTGGCTGCCTCCTTCTGCATGAAGCAAAGTCACTTCTGGGAGCTGGAGCCCTGGCATTTCCTGCCTAAATGTCTGAGCAAGTGCTCAGGACATACGGGGTCCTCTCGCCAGCCCATTTCCTGGAGGGACACTCAGTGGTCACCATCCACACTCGGCAGCCCAGGCTTTGGGGATCAGGCATTGCTGTTGGCAGGGCAGGCAGTTGGCGATTGCACACATCCACACGGGTACTGCATGTGCCCACACAGGGATTGCACACGCCCACACGGGTATTGCACGTGCCCACACAGGGATTGTATGCCCCCCACGGAGATGGCATGTGTACACACGGGCTTTGCCTGTGTACCTTAGGGGATATCCTGCGTACATATGGGAATTGAATGTGTACAAATGGACACACGTGGCCCTTTGCGACATTGATGGAATCTGGGGGGATGGGGAGGGAAGGGAGACTCGCTGGGGTGGAGAGTCAGGGCCAGGTGCTGCGGCCAAAGGTTTTTCTCCATTCACTACCACATTTTGGCTTTAAATGCAAGGAGTCTGAGAATTTACAGTAAAATCCGTGCTTTCAAAGACTGTAGCTGTGTGTCTGTCAAGGTAGGACTAAGGGTGCTCTGCACAGTTAGGTACTGACTTATCACCATAAACACTTAGATGTATAGTATGTGCGCTCCTTTGCTTGCCCCGAGCCTCACGGATACAGGGAGAGGGCTAGAGAGCGAAAGGTGCAGGGAGACTTCTGAAGGTCCCGGTAATGGAAGAGATGACTCACAGAGGACGCGGGCCCCTGAGGCTGGGTGCAGGCGGGCGCCCAGCCCGGCCAGCTTTACTGGGTTCAAAGGAGAGAGCCGGCGGTACACTGCTGATGTCAAACCACATCATTTATTGCCAGAACCAGAATTCCGTACCCCCGTGAGTACAGAAATCAGAACTAAGGGTGAGTGTGCTATAATAAGAAAACTTCTTCAAAGACGTAGCCTGGGGTTATTTTAGCATTACAGGCCAGAGAGGTGGGGGCTGTGCTGTGCACTGGCAGGTGTTTAGGGAAATGCTCCCCTTGACGATGACGGACCACGTCCCCAGGAATCTGATCCACACAGAGGAAATCATCGAAAGAGTCTAAGGATTATTGTCTGTACCACCGCCTGGACTTCCAGGAGAGACAGGCTCATTTGCAAGTAGAGAATACAGAGATGAGTATCCAGAGGGGGAGGCCTCAGACAGTGGCCACCGTGGATGAGGAGGACCCAGCCTTGTGTCCAGGCCGAGGGTCTGGCAGAGCTCTTCCAGCCAGAACAGTCATGGGTGGACGGGTAGGATCCTTCCAGGCGTAGGTGTGGGGAAGTTACTGACTCATGAAGCGATCAGACCTACGGAATGTTGAAAGGGCCGCATTGCCAGAGATCTCAAAAGCCCAGATTAATAACACTTTTGCCTATTTGAGCCTTCAAATAACCTCTGTATCCCCACCTTTTGTGAGCAGGAAGTGATTCCCAGAAGTGTGTTTGGCCAAGCTGGGCATCATTCCTGGTGCTTTCCCAGGATGCCGCCGTGGAGGGCACGGAAGGAAGAGTCACCCTAACGGGGCCAGAGGAAAGTGGGCAGGGCTTCCTCCCAGAGAGCAGAGCCAGGTGTGTGGAGGACTTCATGGTGGGGGCACCCCGTCACCCCTTCCCCATGGATCTCAGCATTGCCTGGAGGGAATGGGAGAGCCCTGTGCTCTGCCATTTCTCCCCTTCCTCAATGTGGTTTCCGGAAGTCCCGCCCCTGCTGCCCCTTCGTGCCCCCTTCCCCCTTTCACGTCCCCCTGACGAAGGGTGGACACTAACTGCCGGCCCCATTTGCAGCTGGATAACCACCCGTCTGACCCAGCCCAGAGCAGTGAGGTAAGGGGACACCGGATGGCTGTTTCTGGGGACACTTTCAATGGGATCAGAAGGGATAGACGATACGGGTACCATTTCTTCCAATCTGTTGGCTCCTGCTTTAAACACGGATACCATGGTTGGTGCTGCAGCAGCGACTTGGGAACCATCTGGAAAGAATAATTGGAGATTTGGATACATCGAACCCATGACAAGTCATTTATCCCAAAGTTGTTATGTGAAAACAGTAGATACTTTTTAGCTAACATTTGTTAGATTTTCTGTTACATCCAGCCTAAAGCATCTCCCTACGTACATCGCTCAGCGAGTCAGAGACTAGCGAGTCAGAGACACAGATGTGGATTTACCCATGGCTCACTGCCCTTCCTGCTCCTAGGATCAGATCGTTCCTACTTACTCTGACAACAAATGTAAAGTCAAATCACACCAGCGAAAAAGTTACATAAGCATAGACTCCTGTAAAATAGAGCAAATATTTCAATTCACTAGCCAAAGTACTATTATCGGACGGCAATAGAGAAAGCATAGAAATAGAGATAACACTTTTAATTGGTAGGTTGGAAACTGTGCAAACTTCATCAATTAAAGATATATAGATATCCTTTATTTCAACATTTGTACAGAAAAATGAGATTCTATTAATATTTTGTGTCCCAGTAATTCACATTTCCACATATAAAACCCATACAAACTGGCAAAAGAACTGTATCTCCTTTTCTGTTGATTTAATATCAGTGTTATTCTAGATCACACACCTATATTCCTGAGTACATTAAATTCACAAAGAAAGAAGTTTCACGCAAATATTTTAATTCCTACAATTTTACATAACTGGGTCCATACTTTCCAGGGCTTTATAAATATTTGAATCATAAGTGGCCTCGTTTCCCTTGAATGTTGACATTCCCTCACAATTTTGATTTTGGAAATGATTACATCCCCACGATGGATGAACTAATTTAATGAGGGGTAAATGTTCAAACACACTGTAAAATCAGACGAAAGGAGCCACAGACGCGGAAAGTAAACACGTGCATACACGATGCGCTGATGGGAAAAGAGCACAGGGTTTCACCTGCTAACAGCCATTTGTTCCCCCAAAGCATCCTTTTCACCATCTGACAAACTTCAACAGGAGCATGCCTTCTGGAAACTCGTACATCACGGTCCACCGAGTGGTCTCAAGGGTTTGTTCCCGGCACGAAGTGAAAGGTGACAGGTGTGCTGTCTGGTCCTTGGGTCCCTGTCCGTGAGTAGCTGCATAGAGACCGCCATGCCCTCCCAATTTGGGGGGCTGTTAGAACAGTCTTCGGAAGGAAACGCCGAACCCACCCTGTGAGAGCTGCCCGGGATTGACGCGCTACAACGCGTGCTTACACACAAGTGCGTACAGTGCAGCCTGGAGGCGGTAGTTTCAACCTTAGGTCTACGTGTTGCGAACCAATATTGCTTCGATACTTTCCAAACAGCCTTCAGTGCTGGTTCACATAAGAAAACATGCTTTCACAGTTACGGTGGACTTAAATCTGACCGCTGGAACTCTCATTTCTTAAATTTCGCGGTGCTTCTTCTTGGTGTCTCCCCAACTACCACGTAGCTGATTTAAGTTAATTCGTTAAAAGATAAAGCTCCCTTTTTCGAAAGCTAGTGTACTTCTATCATCTAATTTTCTACAGTTCCGTCTCTGTGGTCTCAGGTATCTGTTTCCCCCGGTATGGAAGCAGCATGGAGAAACGGGCCGTGTCGGAAAGCGGTCCTGGTCCTCAAATCTGAGGACCCTCTAATATAGACTCTCAAAACAGAATTCCTTCCACACGGTTGCTGTGCGCACACGTTACTGCTGTTAGGAGCTCGCCGCTCCTGGCTCTAAGGAACGTCACTCGTGAGTTTGTGGCAGGAAGTCTCTCTCTCGAGTATGCCCAGCTCCTATCTTCTGTGACCGCTTCCTGCCTTTCCTCCATGAGAGCCCACTGGCAGTAGATTGTGACATTTGCATGACACTGCGTGTTGCTTTGCTGACGGTGTGACATGTTCAGGAGAGCAGGCTGCGCAGGCAGAACGTTCTAAGAGGGTGCCCATTTTCAGCAGCATACATCACAGATTTCAAAAGTAGGAGTTTCTCAAATTTTAGGACGATGTTCCACTTCCTAACCTACCTTTTTGGAAGAGCAGTGGCCTTAAAGGGCCTAAACATGGCTGCCAGGTACTAACAAAGCATAAAGAAAATCTCTTCCAGATATGCCAGAACTCATCAAGCGGGTCGTGATGCCGGGGTCTTTCTTGGGGCCTCTGGGTTCTTTCTCTTCTCCGTGGTGATGGCTTCAAGATGAAGGAAGAACACCAAGGCATTCATCATGGGAGCTATTGCTTTATTCAAAACATTTAAAAAATAAATACAATAAATCAGGGGTTTTTTTTTCCTTTGCAAGTATTAAATACAGATGTACTATATGCATATGAAATTTTTGATTAAAATGTCTTTCACCAGTCTGTCTCTTTAATTAAATAAAGCCTGTTTGGTATTAATCAAGGCACAAAGAATTTATACCCCAAATCCAGATTAATTAAAAGCCTGGAGCCCGGAGAACAGACTGTGTATAAAGACAAAAATAAATCAATCCAAACATGATATTTATGAATATGGACTGTTTGTGAGCAAAATATAAATAATTGAGACGGAGTAATATATGTCAGATATGTGATAGGATTATTTTATATTATAGAACGTATTTACATGTAAATTTGAACTCACGTTTTGAATTAAGGTTTCTATTTTTAACATTTATTGTTCATTACAGAGCGATGATAGCTCTTCCTGGCTAATCCTCTCACAAATCCTGAGGCTTTTAACTACCTGCTCAGATGCATCCGGAAAGGGAGCCCTTACGTGGGGCCATCCCTCTTTTTGCTCAGTTTGGTTTAATCTTATTCAACATCACACTTATGTCCCAAAACGGAGCACAGTCCAGCACCCCATTCAGACTCACTGGGGCCCAGCTCAGGCACTGCATTTCAGCTTGGTATTTTGAACTCATTAGTGTGTTCACCAAATTAAAAATTATAATATTAGGTCAGCTTTAAAATGAAGAATGTATGACTACTAATTCCCATATGGAAATTTCCTGTTCCTACGCTCACACATTTATTTATGTAAAGACGGCTTATCTGGTCCTCAGTAAGGATGGGAAAGACCATATTTGAACTCAGGTAATCGGACTAGAAGTGTAAGATTTATTCCACCACAGCACATACCGCATGTTCATCTGCATGAGAGAATGATTGTAATTCGGTGGCTAATCTCAGTGAGGATGGACCGAGGCCCTTTACTTTTTGGAGTTCTGTTTCACGCAGCAAAAATCCCGGCTGAGAATAAATTCTCAAAACCGCAGGTCCTGTTCTACTTCCTCTTCTGGATCCTTCTTTTCTCTCCCATTTGTCCCCGTTTTTCTCTCATGTGTATGTTTCTGTCCTATTTCAGGAGGAGGAGAATGACGGTGAGAATGCATTGTGCATTTTACCACTTTACGAAATCATCCTAACGTGGAAATGAGCCCTGGATAAAGTAGGATTTCTAAACAGTTGGGCAAAGGATGGCTTCTTCAGGAGATTATGAGTATCCATTTAGGGAGGACTGGGAGATCGTTGCCACATGCAATTTTCAAAACTAAATCCCAAGAACAGTAATGAATACCATAGATGTTGTAGAGGAGAATATAAAAGAACATTCTATAATACTCTTTCCTGGAAGTCCTTACTAAGCCAGATACCTTAGAACCAATGACTTTAAGATTTAACCTTAGCAAATAGTCACAGATCACTTGCACACACACAAAGCCCTGCACACACATGCACACTTATGTAGACACAGAGACATGCATGGGCACACACCCCCACACACACATATACACACACATATATAACAAACATTAAAATGTCGTGTTTGGGAGGCACCTGGTGGCTCCGTTGCTTGACTGTCCAACTCTTGATTTCTGCTCAGGTCATGATCCCAGGGTCATGGGATCAAACCCCACATCAGCGTGGAGGCTGCTTCAGATTCTCTCTCTCTCTCTGCACCACTCCCCTCTTGTACTCTCTCTCTCTCTCTCAAAAAATGTAGTGTTTGGATGAGACCCTGACACCTGTTAAGTTTTAGCTTAAATCATCATCATCTTCATCATCATCGCCACATCCTCATCATCATTTTTATTATATTTTAAAAGCAGGTGAACACATTATTTAAGGCATTTATTTATAACTTTCAAGACAACTTCATATTTGTACTACTTTTCACAATTAGATATTGATTTATGTCCTTAATGATCTCAATTTTAGATTGGTAAGTCGAATGTTATTACAGCCAAATACAGGAACGGATCAAACTCCATGTAGCTATAGTGAATGTATCAGATTTAAGAGAGGGGTTTTTGGTAAAATTACATAACTATATTTTGTCATGGCATCCTGATTGCCGTTTATTCATTCTTTTAAAAGACGTTGGACATAGTGTGCGTCATTCTCTACTTTGGAAATGATGTCTGTAGTAGCTGCATGTCCAGATTTAAGTAAAAAGCAGTAACTGAAAATGGCTTAGAAGGCGTCAAAAGTTCAGAAATGACATAAGTAAACCTGGTGGGTCACTAAAGTACTAATTTGTGGAAGTTTATTGTGCAGGCACCAAAAAGGAAGCTGGGCTTGAGGGGCGCTCGACTGCTTCCGGAGAGGGGCTCTGGGGCGTATTGGTCTATGTCGCTTACGTGGTGAGCAGGTGGTAACGGTGTGTTCTCACGGTGACAGGTGATAACAACCTTCTTAAACGATAGGGAATCGGCTGGTGGTTACCTCACACCAACCTTGGAAACAATTTAAGTTTGGTTCTGATTTCCAGTGTCATGAACAAGGAATGATGCAGGTCGGGTCCGTCTTGCCAAATGAGCTAAATTAAACTTTTTGGGACTAAACTTGCTTTGTCTGCTCAGGTAATTTTCAAGGCTGGTGTCCGTTTGTTGTGGATTTGAACAAGGACCTGCAGATTGCCAGCACAAAGCCGCCACCAGAATGCTTTTCTCCCAAAAGGAATGGGGAACCCTGGCGAACCCATGCTTTCAATTTAATCCTTGAGCGGTGACAAGTACCAAAAATCATTGGTGTGAGGTTCGCAACATTTATAAGTGAACGGTGCATTTTTAGCAGAAAAAGGACAAGTTTCTGTGCTTTGTTAATACAGAGAAGATGAGGTTTGTTCACTTGTGGGTGTGAATCTGGAGGAGGATCTGGGGGCTTGTACCAGTTACTTGTTCCTCATTTCCCTGAACTAGCATGTCTCAGGATCCACCAGATACTATAGAGGTGCTGTGATGTGAAAGATCTATTTCCCATCTGTCTTCTGGTAGGAAGGACATACCAGTGACCATCTGAAAACAAAACGAAACCAAAAACAATTGTCTAGTGACAGATAGTGATGGTGGTGAGGAAGGAAATTAAGGGAATAGTGGTGATTGAGAGGTTCGTGCTTTCAAATGAGGTAACCCTGGAAGGCTTCCCAGAAGCAGCAGCCCTTCGGCCTGAAGCCATTAAGTAAACATAGCAATAGTCTCAGTTTCTTGCAGTCCTTTGTCTTTGACTTTACTGATTTTTCCCATGAACCCTTTCTTCATTTTTTCTTTTTGCTTTCCAAACACTGTTTCCTCTACACTTTTCCTATCAAATATGGATTTAAGAAAACTAATTTTAGTAGATTGTCCATGAGTCACCATAGTCTACTATGGACACTGTGGTTTTAAAACTCGGGGCAGCAGCACATTTCCTGTTTTTCACTAACGACTCTGCAATTATGGGTGCCCAAACACACGTGCACACACCCACCCGCACACTCTCATGCCCGTGCAGACACTCGCACACACCATTTCTAATATTATTAAGGAGGGTGGGAGAGACTCTGGGCCTTGTCTCTTGGAGTCGAAGAACGAATCCCGCGGACAAGAGTGAGCAAAGTAATATTTATTGAGGGAAAGTACGAAGCTCCCAAGAGCGAGAGGGGTCCCGACTGGGTAGCCGCCAAGGACTTTTGTCCCTGACTTTCATCAGGACCTGATCAGAAGGCTTGTGGCCGCTAGCCCGGGCAGGTCCGGAGCACCTTCACGTCATCCTCCATTTTCCCCCCAAG
>NW_027529424.1:12296511-12299519 GCF_008692635.1 Crocuta crocuta | reverse complement strand
CTTTAGCCTCCCACTTGCAGCTGCAGTCTGCCCTCCCGAAGGTCCCTTATCTCTCCCTGCCTGGTGTTAACCCTTTCCCTATTCAACATCACCAGTCCTTCCTTTCTGGAAAAGAATGAAATATGAGCTAAGGCAGTCCTGCCCATCTGCAAACTTGAGAATCTAACAGAACTATTTTTGAGAGATTCCTATTTTATGGAATTAAGCTTGTAAGGAATCACACGTCAGTACTTAATCAATTCGGCCTTATTCAACCCTCTGCGGGGTCTTCACCAGCGCCATGCCGACTGTCTCCTTAACTGCTAGCACCTGTGGCATCGTTTAGCATGTTGTGTTGCGCCAAACACCTTCAGGGAATGAACCCAAATTGGGAGCTGCAAAAAAAGACCGGGCGATACTGTATGCTTCCGTCTGTCTCTAGGAAAAACTCTCTGAATTGAGAAAATACTGAAACGTGAACGGGTATGTGTATTTGTAATCCCCACGCCATTGTTTCCCCAGACAATGAACGCCGGGCCTCCCAGCAGGGGGTCAGCGGGCGCGGCCCTCACTGCCCTCCCAAAGCAGCCTGGCCCGTTGCAAACCCTCATCAAGGGCGAGATACTGACACTTGTTTGTGTCCACAGGCTGCATCAGGAACGAGGAGTTCCTGAAAGATGCAAGGCTCTCGTTGGGACCGTTCAACCTGCTTTATACATTTTCCTTCTCTCACTTCAGAAACCATGGTAGACTGCTGCCTGCTGAAAATAAAGCCCTTTTCTGTGCCCGCGTAATCCGCCCGGGAGAGTTCTGGACGCTGAGCACAGGCATTCGCAAGCTCTGTGGAGTTCAGGTCTCCCAAGTTCAGTGACTTTGATCGTTTTGAAGCTACATGTGCCACCTGGTAGTGGTTACTTTGTTTTCTCCCACTTGTGCTTTGTGGGAGCTCGTTCATAAGGATGGATGGGAAGCAGGTGTGGCTGCTTCTGAGCGAGGTTATTGGCACATAATTGCTCCCGGCTATTGTTTCAAGCAGTTTCCATCGGTACATTGTTCCCACTGCAGCTGGCCACAAATGCACAACCATTTCCGTGGGCTCCACTTGCACATCGAAATTCATCATGCAAAGCTTCCAGATCTGCCCACTTAGGCAGAAGTATTAGTAATGAAGGCAGAGTTCAGACCAGCGGGGCTGGAGAGAAGTTGAAAGAAGTTCCAATCTTTTCAAGAATTTCAGGGATGTCATTTTACATTCATAGGCAAATTAAAAAATCTGAAATTTTCACCACGCTTTGCAGTAAATCAAGACGAACACAGGATGGAAATTAAAAATTCGTTTTAGAACATCCCCCTTAAAATGTTTATTTTTTCAATTGTTTTATATAATTCAACTTAGCAACTGCATCAGTGGCGTAATGCGATCCACAGATGTGATGGGCTATTCTAAGTCAATGCAAATTCGTAAGCTGTGGAAGCAGCATTGCCAGCTGAAAATTCCAATATGAAACGTGTGCTGCCCACTATTTGGGGAAAAGAGGTGGGACGATCAGTTTGGGGTTTGGAACATTTTGATTATCCAGATATTTCTGTCTCACGTTTGAAAAATGACAACAGATAACTGCTTGTTTGGGGCGAAAAGGGGAGTAGCTCGAGGTCCTGGCGTTATCTTGCCTTTTCCCGGAAAATATTTACAAACGGCAGTCGTGAGAGCCCACTCCGTAGAAATCATTCCATGGTCTCCCTGTACCCGGAGAGGGCGGCCAGGTTGACGCCGGCAAGTGCTGGCCACAGCTGTAGTTCTGTCTTTGCCAAGCGGCTGCCTGCATGTGGACAGAAGACTGCCTGCATTGTCCGCGTGACCTCCAAGGGGCTTCGGTAGTTTTCCTTCACCGGTGGGCATCACAGCACCGAAGTCCCGCGGCCAAAACAGCCTGTATTCATCAGAGGCTGCAATGATTGCTTATCAGCCGTGGGATGTGCCACGTGCTTGCAGAACGGGGTTTGTAGAATGTAGACACGGAAGAGCGGAGCGCTCTGGCCGCGGAGCCATCCACATCTATCTGACTTTTCCGATGTCGCCTCCCGCACACAGGGCTGCTCGGTGCTGCAGACTGCTCGCCGCAGGGCGCCTTCCAGGACTCACAAAGCAATGCCGGGGTGAACAGTTGCTGCCTGTACTACTCTCATACTCAGAGTTCCTTCAAAACGACTGCATGCGTAATTGCTCTGTTTGAACTGCCTGACGTTGATGTTATCTTTCAAATTACTCTCCCACACACATTCACTTTTAAAATCATAATTGGGGGGGAAAAGTTATTTTGTGGAGCAGGAAAAAAAATCAAAGTACACCTTCTTTTCTTTATGAAGGGAGTTGTGTGTTACTTATTAGTGCCCCCAAGTTTAGAACTTTTAGAATTTTGTCCAGTCTGTGCAAGGTCATAAACATTTCTGAGGTATCGTGTAGAAAATGCAGGCTTTGGGGGTGTCTACACTCAGGCGAATGCCCACTGTCGTTATCTTCCTGTGTGACCTTGAAAGCCCAGCTGCTCTGAGTCACGATTTTCTCTCTCCGAAGGTAAAATATGTATCAGTTGTTGTGATACCGTTTTATGAGGTGATTCACGTAAACTCAGTGTGCATTGAGCAGTTACCCTGTGGTAGGTAAACACATACGTTTCTAGGCATTTCCTCTGTCTCTCGTTCAGTCCTCACAAAATCCATGGTTCAGAGGCTGCAGGGAGTGAGGTGCACAGGGAATCAGCGCGGGCCTTGCCGTAGATCCGGAGCTCGGGTCCTGGACCCGCGTCTCCCGAGCCTGCTCCCCGCTGAGCTGCCAAGGTCAGGCGCCGCTCCAGAGGGCACCTGTTTCAGGAAGTACATATAACCGTGTTTACTGCTTTCGTCGGGAATGGCCGTGTCTTACCTCTATTTCTGTGGAATCCTGGCCTCCCGAGAACTAGATTACGGTGTTTACCACCAAATTGCATAGTATTACCTTCAAACCAGTTGGTAAAAAAGCAGAAATAAAA
>NW_027529424.1:12290538-12294796 GCF_008692635.1 Crocuta crocuta | reverse complement strand
CTCCCGAAGGTCCCTTATCTCTCCCTGCCTGGTGTTAACCCTTTCCCTATTCAACATCACCAGTCCTTCCTTTCTGGAAAAGAATGAAATATGAGCTAAGGCAGTCCTGCCCATCTGCAAACTTGAGAATCTAACAGAACTATTTTTGAGAGATTCCTATTTTATGGAATTAAGCTTGTAAGGAATCACACGTCAGTACTTAATCAATTCGGCCTTATTCAACCCTCTGCGGGGTCTTCACCAGCGCCATGCCGACTGTCTCCTTAACTGCTAGCACCTGTGGCATCGTTTAGCATGTTGTGTTGCGCCAAACACCTTCAGGGAATGAACCCAAATTGGGAGCTGCAAAAAAAGACCGGGCGATACTGTATGCTTCCGTCTGTCTCTAGGAAAAACTCTCTGAATTGAGAAAATACTGAAACGTGAACGGGTATGTGTATTTGTAATCCCCACGCCATTGTTTCCCCAGACAATGAACGCCGGGCCTCCCAGCAGGGGGTCAGCGGGCGCGGCCCTCACTGCCCTCCCAAAGCAGCCTGGCCCGTTGCAAACCCTCATCAAGGGCGAGATACTGACACTTGTTTGTGTCCACAGGCTGCATCAGGAACGAGGAGTTCCTGAAAGATGCAAGGCTCTCGTTGGGACCGTTCAACCTGCTTTATACATTTTCCTTCTCTCACTTCAGAAACCATGGTAGACTGCTGCCTGCTGAAAATAAAGCCCTTTTCTGTGCCCGCGTAATCCGCCCGGGAGAGTTCTGGACGCCGAGCACAGGCATTCGCAAGCTCTGTGGAGTTCAGGTCTCCCAAGTTCAGTGACTTTGATCGTTTTGAAGCTACATGTGCCACCTGGTAGTGGTTACTTTGTTTTCTCCCACGTGTGCTTTGTGGGAGCTCGTTCATAAGGATGGATGGGAAGCAGGTGTGGCTGCTTCTGAGCGAGGTTATTGGCACATAATTGCTCCCGGCTATTGTTTCAAGCAGTTTCCATCGGTACATTGTTCCCACTGCAGCTGGCCACAAATGCACAACCATTTCCGTGGGCTCCACTTACACATCGAAATTCATCATGCAAAGCTTCCAGATCTGCCCACTTAGGCAGAAGTATTAGTAATGAAGGCAGAGTTCAGACCAGCGGGGCTGGAGAGAAGTTGAAAGAAGTTCCAATCTTTTCAAGAATTTCAGGGATGTCATTTTACATTCATAGGCAAATTAAAAAATCTGAAATTTTCACCACGCTTTGCAGTAAATCAAGACGAACACAGGATGGAAATTAAAAATTCGTTTTAGAACATCCCCCTTAAAATGTTTATTTTTTCAATTGTTTTATATAATTCAACTTAGCAACTGCATCAGTGGCGTAATGCGATCCACAGATGTGATGGGCTATTCTAAGTCAATGCAAATTCGTAAGCTGTGGAAGCAGCATTGCCAGCTGAAAATTCCAATATGAAACGTGTGCTGCCCACTATTTGGGGAAAAGAGGTGGGACGATCAGTTTGGGGTTTGGAACATTTTGATTATCCAGATATTTCTGTCTCACGTTTGAAAAATGACAACAGAGAACTGCTTGTTTGGGGCGAAAAGGGGAGTAGCTCGAGGTCCTGGCGTTATCTTGCCTTTTCCCGGAAAATATTTACAAACGGCAGTCGTGAGAGCCCACTCCGTAGAAATCATTCCATGGTCTCCCTGTACCCGGAGAGGGCGGCCAGGTTGACGCCGGCAAGTGCTGGCCACAGCTGTAGTTCTGTCTTTGCCAAGCGGCTGCCTGCATGTGGACAGAAGACTGCCTGCATTGTCCGCGTGACCTCCAAGGGGCTTCGGTAGTTTTCCTTCACCGGTGGGCATCACAGCACCGAAGTCCCGCGGCCAAAACAGCCTGTATTCATCAGAGGCTGCAATGATTGCTTATCAGCCGTGGGATGTGCCACGTGCTTGCAGAACGGGGTTTGTAGAATGTAGACACGGAAGAGCGGAGCGCTCTGGCCGCGGAGCCATCCACATCTATCTGACTTTTCCGATGTCGCCTCCCGCACACAGGGCTGCTCGGTGCTGCAGACTGCTCGCCGCAGGGCGCCTTCCAGGACTCACAAAGCAATGCCGGGGTGAACAGTTGCTGCCTGTACTACTCTCATACTCAGAGTTCCTTCAAAACGACTGCATGCGTAATTGCTCTGTTTGAACTGCCTGACGTTGATGTTATCTTTCAAATTACTCTCCCACACACATTCACTTTTAAAATCATAATTGGGGGGGAAAAGTTATTTTGTGGAGCAGGAAAAAAAATCAAAGTACACCTTCTTTTCTTTATGAAGGGAGTTGTGTGTTACTTATTAGTGCCCCCAAGTTTAGAACTTTTAGAATTTTGTCCAGTCTGTGCAAGGTCATAAACATTTCTGAGGTATCGTGTAGAAAATGCAGGCTTTGGGGGTGTCTACACTCAGGCGAATGCCCACTGTCGTTATCTTCCTGTGTGACCTTGAAAGCCCAGCTGCTCTGAGTCACGATTTTCTCTCTCCGAAGGTAAAATATGTATCAGTTGTTGTGATACCGTTTTATGAGGTGATTCACGTAAACTCAGTGTGCATTGAGCAGTTACCCTGTGGTAGGTAAACACATACGTTTCTAGGCATTTCCTCTGTCTCTCGTTCAGTCCTCACAAAATCCATGGTTCAGAGGCTGCAGGGAGTGAGGTGCACAGGGAATCAGCGCGGGCCTTGCCGTAGATCCGGAGCTCGGGTCCTGGACCCGCGTCTCCCGAGCCTGCTCCCCGCTGAGCTGCCAAGGTCAGGCGCCGCTCCAGAGGGCACCTGTTTCAGGAAGTACATATAACCGTGTTTACTGCTTTCGTCGGGAATGGCCGTGTCTTACCTCTATTTCTGTGGAATCCTGGCCTCCCGAGAACTAGATTACGGTGTTTACCACCAAATTGCATAGTATTACCTTCAAACCAGTTGGTAAAAAAGCAGAAATAAAAACAAACCAAAAAACCAGATTAACAAATAAGAGGCTTGCGTACTTTCCACGTTTTCACACACCGTGTTCCTCCGGGCACCTCCTAGGAAAGCCGGAGAGTCCACCGGCCGCGTTAACCAGCACCGGTAGGAACAGGTGAGTGTGTTCAAGTGGTACCCGGACGCTGCGATTTTAATTTGACCTCGTCCGGACAGTAGTTACTCATCTTCTCCCGCAATTAACTGCCCTTAGTTCTCGAGGTGACATTAAACGTGCCAGCCCCTCCCGCGACAAGCAAAACGTCACGCGTNGTGCGGGTCTCTTGAAAACGGATGTTGAGAAGCGGAACTGACTTAGGCTTTGGCGAGATCGCTTTTCTTTCGTCACAACCGCTGTCAGACCGTGTGCGGGAGCTTGTCTGGGAACCGGAGGGGACGGTGTAGACCGGGGTCTGCGCCCCGTGCCCCGGCTTCACGGCCCAGGTGAGGCGGCCCGGGCAGGTGCGCCGGGGGGAGGGGGGTCCGCGGAACGCGGGGAGGCCTCGCGGCCCATCAACGCCCACAGCTGACTCGACTCTCACACAGACGCCCAATGAGGCCGCGTGTCCCCGCGTCTGGGAGCCGGAGGCGTAGACGCCGTAGAAGAGGCTTCACCTGCGGCNGCAGCGTTGCAGGGGCCCCAGGAGACGGGGTCTTGGGGTATCCCCAGGTGCCTCTGCGGAAACTTTCCGCCCTTTGCTGCACGGGAGGTAATTGGAGCTGTTGGCTAGCTTCCCCGGGGGGGGGCCTGTCGTGCCTCTAGGCCCCCAGAGACTCGCGGGGCGGCCCCACCGCTTCCGAGGACGGGGGTGCTCTCCTGCCCCCAGCCCCCCGCGAGCTGCCCTGGAGACGCGCAGGGGGGCGGCCCCACAGCTCCCGAGGATGGAAGACTGCTTCTTGCCCAGTGCCCCTTTTTTCCCGGGCGGGCAGCAGATAAGGGCTGGGTCTGTGTGCGGAGCCTGCCTCCCCGACCCCGGCTGTCGGCGGGGCCGCTGCACGTTCTCCCGGAGGAACCCGGCTTCCGGCCCCGCATGGCCTGTGCTCCGCTCCTCCGGGAACGGCAGGAACCCTCGCAGCTCAGACTGGGGCTGGGGTCTTCTCTCTGGTTGTGACCCTGGGGCGTCCAGGTCGAGTCCCCCGACCCCCGCGGCGCGGCCTGGCCGCACGAGCCCCACGCGGGCCCGTGTGTGGGTCCCTGCAGGCCCCGGACTCTGCTTCCTCTATCTCTGCAGAGCTTCTCAGAAGCACCACTCAGTTTCCCTCCTG